>NW_028277058.1:20744924-21047954 GCF_059951505.1 Python bivittatus | reverse complement strand
ATTTAGTTCTTGTAAAAATGTGTTTAATCTGTTTGTTACTCTGCTAATGCACCAATAACTATAGGGATGACTGCAAGATCTTTTCTATAGTTACCCATTTTGATAGTTACATTTTGTAACTTTTTCCTCAATTTTATGGTCCCTGGATATTGCCACATCTACAAAAATTACTGTTTATTATTATTATTATTATTATTATTATTATTATTATTATTATTATTATTATTTATTCTGATGTGTTCTAAATAGCAATGATGTGTTCTAAATTTTGTATGCACAATTCCTGTCAAATTTTAACGCCATCATTTTCTACAACTTTCAACTTTGTTCTCACACCATATTTGGAAAAAATGAATTATAGTGGCTACTTTGTCTTGACATATTCTGTGGTCTTGTTTATAGTCTGTATGAGAAATTTTGTTGCATCCTAAGTCTACATCTGCTGCTGCCTGATACACTTTGAATCCTCCATTTCATTAGCTTTGTTTGTAACGCTTATTATTGAACTACAAACATTAATTCTTCTGTTTCCTCCTTGCTGAGGCCAGCTGGTAACCATTGCCAATTGCTGGTCTTGTCCACTTTATTTTCAGTTCATGTATTGGCCATGTAATGTTTTTCTTCATATCCACATTTTTCTTCAACTGTCTATTTTACCTGCAGTAAACCACAGCTGCCTATTTGGTGCTAAATATAGTCAGTCAATATCACGTCATGAATGCAATGCATGATGCATCAGTTTTGGGGGTTTCCAACTCAAACTCTGTCCACTTTAATTCTTCTAGCAGCATAACTGATTACTGGAATTGCTCAGGTGTTTATGAATTTGACCATTAATTTTCCTTATTTAACTTTGAATTTAGAAGTTTTTGCACTTGTTCTAAATATTCTAAACTGGTTTTCTTTTTAACTACACCACACAAGATGTTAACTGATTTGACTATTCCTAGATATTTGTAGCTTTCCTTCATGGGTGAATATTTTATGAGATTCCAATTTTCAACTGTATACCATCCTTCAGTTCAGTTTTTTCTTTCTTTTTGCTGAACACTGCCATTTGTCAAATCCAGATTTTGATTTGCCTCAACAAACCAGAATATAATGGAACAATTATTTCCTGTGATTTGGACTGTACAGTACTTGTACTGACGCACCCTAAAATTGCCTTTACCTTTAGTAACTATATCACACTTCTGACTTATATTCAGCTTATGATTGATGACAATCTTGAAATCCCTTTTACACATTGTCAGGCATCCCCATCCTCTGCCTGTGCATTTAACTTTTTTCCTAATAGGAGAACTTTGCATCTGTCTCTATTCGATTCCATACAGTTGCTTCTGTTCAATTCTCAACCTATCTAGACCATTTTTAATTTTATTCCTGTCTTCAAGCTATGCCTCCCAAATTTTGTGTCATCTGCAAATTTAGATAAGCATTCCACTACATTTTTTTGTATTAGCTTCTTCTAATCTTTGAATACTTTCACTTGGCACCATTTCCAGTCCCCAGTCCTTCCAAAGTGTTTTGATGCCAGCTGTTCAATCATCTGTATTCCTGCTAACCTCAGAACACTGATAACAAGCTGGGAACAGTCAGTGCCCCTTCCAGCCAACCAACAGGAGAGTGCAAAAAAATAAAAATAAAAAATCAGACTTCAGCAAATGCCCTACACCTAAGCTGTAGTTCCTGGAAAACAAAAATATCACCTCTGTTCCAAGTAGAAAAGGGGAAAATAGCTAGTACCATCCTGTGTTTTAAAACACATACTGTGTGCATTTGTTCCTTTTACAAAAGGGGGGAGGGTTGGAATGATGTCATGACCTGAGGGTCATGCATGAGAAGTGGGGAGGGGGTGTTGAGAAAGGTTAAAAAAAGGTCAAGATAGTGAGCATGACTGCACATGTAAAGCCCCACTCCATTTTACATGATGCCATGCACATGGAAAAGGGCAAGCCTTTAATTCCACCTGCCACCTTGACTTTTTGACCCAACCCTGTGAAGGAATGTAGGCCTGGACTTCAAAATGAGGAAGAAATAAGTGATCCATGGGGGGGGGGCGGGCAGGATTTCAGAAATGATTACACAGTCCTGAGAAAGAGGAAAGTGTGAGAATCTCAAACTAAACCCCCTGTGATTTTGTTTGGTATAAGATGAAGTATAAGTTTCTTGTCTGGTATAAGATGAAGTAGAGATAACCCCTGCAGATTTTCATTCATATTATTCTATCCTGCAACAATAAAAAGCATTCCTGGAATCCCTGCCATGTCTGTTTCTTGAACTTACCCAGTGTTTCTCAACCTTGTCAACTTTAACATGTGTGGACTTCAACTCCCAGAATTCCCCAGCCAGGAATAATTCTGGGAGTTGAAGTCCACACATCTTAAGGTTGACAAGATTGAAAAACACTGATCTTGCCTATCTCAAAGAGCTGATGATAACGTAGTTTTGCCACCATGGGGTTCCTATTTATGATTGCTCTGAATTTATTAAAATCTGCTTTCTTGAAGTCTGAAATATGTATGTGACTACACTCAAGTTTGGGTTTCCCTAATATCAAGAATGGTAGCATTATGTGTTCATTCCCCATTAGGTAGAATCAAGTCAGGGACTGATTATCTCCCTTTTGGCTTCCAAACAGGCCGGGAATTTCTTGGCATGATCATGCTTGGCAGAGGTTATCTTGCAAGAGATTTCAAAGCAATTAAAATTCCCCATCACAGCTATGCCATGTGTCTTTAAAAGAAAGCAGTTTGTTTTTCAAAAGCATCCACATCTTTTCTGTGGTTGGATGATCAGCAATGGGCACCAACTGTGGCACCACTTTTATTCTTTTTTTCACTTATTTTAAACTAGATAGTCTCAACAGCACCACCTTATTCATTCCCATGGTTTCTGTACAGATGCAGATATTTTTAACCA
Source organism: Python bivittatus (assembly GCF_059951505.1). Lineage (NCBI taxonomy): Eukaryota > Metazoa > Chordata > Lepidosauria > Squamata > Pythonidae > Python > Python bivittatus. Next base: position 21,045,032 of record NW_028277058.1, on the reverse strand, counting down.
ATGTTTTTTAAAATAGCAAACCTCCTCCTTTTCCAGTGTTTTGGTTCCTTTCCAACAAGGTATATCCTTCACCTATTGTACATACTGTATTAATCTGTTTCCCCAAAATGTGCATACTATAGAGTATAATAAAAATAGAGCTTTATCAGCTTTTAAAGAAACTTACTGACACATGATTTGGCATTTAGTAGTAGAAATGTTTTAGTGGCTTAGCACAATATATGCCACTTGATAGGAATGTATTGAACCTTGAGAAATTGCATGACTTAAGGAATGAAATGCACTTGTTTCCAAAGATTGTTTCTTTCTTTCTGAATCATTGTGCAGATTCCAGACTCAAAGGCAGTGAAGGGAAATGGAAATGTGCATTTAAGAAAAACAACTGAAAATGGAAGTTGCTTGAGGCAGGTCATTAGGAAACACTTTTTAATTTCAGTTATTTGTTAATTATCTGGAAGTAGATTAAGAAAACTAGGCCCATCACATATTTTTGTGCATGATTAGAAACAGACGTGAATTATTTCTTCTATATAGATCTCATTCTTAATTGATTTCCCCTGTTTCTTATCTCAGTAATTAAATTGTCCAACTCAGTCAAGTGTTTAGGAAAACAGATGGCAAGAGATGCTCCCTAAATAAGAAATTATAAAACTAAAGTAGGCGTATATTCATAGAGATAAGATTGTTTATTCAAACATTTCTGCATGGCATTTAGTGTCACTCTTAGAAGCTTTATCACATGGGACCTTTACTCCTTCAGTGAAGGCTAGAGAAGAAAAGAGAGATAATGTACTGCACTAGTAGAAGACCTCTTGAAATAATACATTTCAATTAATAACTGCTAGGATTGTCCATTGCCGACGCTTCTTCCCACCGATTTCATCACTTCTGTTTATGGGTGCTCTAGAACAGTGTTTTTCAAACTTAGCAACTTTATGATGTGTGGACTTCAACTCTCAGAATTCTGGGAGTTGAAGTCCACACATATTAAAGTTGCCAAGTTTGAAAAATGCTCCTATAGATAAAGCCCTTACATTTGTAGGGGTATCAGTATTTTCAAAGGAGAGAAATGCTTGTTTCCTTCATTTAGAGTTGACACAGCAAAGGTAAAGAAGGGGTCTAAATCCTCAGAAATCATACACCAGAAATTGCTGCATTTTAAGCAACATGATTTGATTTTTATCTATAATTCCATTATCAAATGCTTACTTTGGATCAAAAGTCCGTCAGTAATTTTTTCTGCGGAATGAGCCCTGGCAGTATTATGTATATGATTGATGCAACACACAAATGTACACCTTACCTAAGTACTATTTTTCTCCTGGTTGGGAGACTGGATGACAGTTGTGGCTTCTTCTTCTTTTTTCATTAACACATAAGTAATTTTCTATCACAATAACAGGTTATGATAAACAATTCTAATTTACTTAAGAGTGCTTGAAGAACCACACATTTTGTGTACTTCATTTCAGCTTTATTTAATATCTGTGAACATTTTGATCTCAGCTGAACCAGACACTTGGTTTCTACTTCTGTAACTAAGTCAACCAATTTTAAGTAAAAGAAAACACACTGGATAATGCGGAAAAGTCTCTTACAAATCTGTGAACACCACAGAAGTACCAAGACTAATTACATTTCCTTTTCATCTTGCCTTGGATTCTCTGTAAAAAGCAGCGGCAGTGTGTATCATAAACTTATAAATAGTCAAGTTTCTGGGTTTATTGATGGCCATTCAGGATTTTTCATATGGAGTGTTTATTTCCATTTCATTTAAATTAATTTCCAAATATTACTTTATGATAAAGGGAACTTACTTTTGGCTGTACTCATTCGTCTGGCATCTCTAGCTTTCAAAATATTCTGTAATAATAATAATAATAATAATAATAATAATTTATTAAATTTATATGCTGCCTGACTCCAGCAACTCTGGAAGATTACTGGTGTCAAGGTCATCCACAGGGTCAAAAATGTCAAGATGGTGGTTGTGACTGTGCAATCAAAAACCCGACTCTTTTCACATGCAACACATATGTGATGCAGATTAAAAAGTCAGTCATCAACTTGACTTTTTTTACTTTCCCCCCATAAGTGCCCCTGTCAGTATGCAGGTATGTTCAAATTTCTCATTAAAACATTATTTTCTACTTTTCTAGTCATTCATTTGCCTGTACTGATAATGAAGAACAAAGAAACAATAGATGTTCTATCTTAATCCCTCATAGAGCTTTAGTGTAATAAAAACCACATTTCCTTATATTCTGAGCATAATATGCCATGCCATTTACAGCTGGCATTATGGTACAGTTTGAGGCATGATAATTGATTTTCAGAACTTGCTGTAAAACTAATTTGGGATCATCACTGGTCAGGAAAGTGCCTCAGAACAAACATTATATGCTTGCCATTAGTTGTCTTGCACATTTCTGCAACAAATGGCAGAAAAGCAGCAAGTAGGGGAATGGCTGCTAAGCATGTTCAACCCTACTTAATTCAAAAGCCTTGGCGGCAGCACCAAGCACATTTCTGAGAAACAGCTCAAATGGCACCTCTTTCAGAATCCTTGCAACTGAATGTCTTTAGATTTATCAAATGAAAGCTTTCCTCTTATTTGAAACCTACAAGGATAGTGATGAAGTCCAAAAAGTATTTTCTCATAAATTAAAAAAAATCTTGCTTCCATAATACAGATGCATCTTGTGCTACTCCAATAGTCTTCCTTCTGCTGTAAATGCTTCAGTTTTCAACATGCATTCATTGCACTCTGTTGTACTTCGAAGAATAATGTAGCTATTGCTAAAAATGAATTGTGTGATGTCCATTTAATTTCTTGAAACTTAGCTCAAGTGGGTATTTTAGGAACCTCAGCCACTATTTGTCTTTTCTTCGTAGGACTTACCATTATAAAAGTGACTATCTTTTTTCTCCTTTTGTCTTCTGCTAACTGGTATAAGAAATAGCCAAATAATACAAGCTGTTGTTTCTATAAATGTAAAAAAATCTTTAATGTTCTTAACAACTGGGATTTAAACACCCCTGAAAAGCTGACTGGATCCAAGACAAACATATTTAACAGAATAAAAGAATTGTGAAGAATGGAAAGCTGCATTAAACTCTACAAAGACAGAAACAAAGACTTGTCAATAGCTTCAGGCCAACCAGTAGTTTCGCTCCAGATGTATTATTCATGCAGGAACAGTCAATCCTTTCATTTGAGAATGCATCAACGACACTCGTTCTTCTGCTGTAAAATATTTTCTCAGAATTCGTATCACTCCAATTTGTTGGAGTATCTCCATATACTTTTTGAGAGGCTTTGCGTTTGGACAGTGGGGAGAGGAAGGCAGAAAATAAGAATAGATGGCAATTTGCATAAAGTGATTCATTGCACTTAAAAAAATGCATAAATCTCAAACCTCCCTCTGGGTTAACACACCCTAACTGCAACTCCTTCCTTGGTGTGTGATATGGTAGTTGTCCTGTATAGGGGTATGACATAGCCTTGAAGAAATTCTGCAGCAAGTGTAACAAAAATATCAGCTTAGCACAGAAAGACAGAAGGGGATGAGGAAGAAACTCTAGACTGCCCCTCCTTGATTGTCTTTGATATAAGAGAGAGGACAAGAGAAACTGTCAGGCTTTTCAAGATTCTCTTATTATACCCTAAACCAAAAAAAGTAGAATTCCTGTAGTGCTCATGGTGTTGTTTCCTGAATTGACTTATTTTGAAGGGCTGACATCTCCCTGCCATCACCATGAATTTCTTACTCCAAAGGAGATCCAACAGGTTCTTTTATTGCCTGATTTTTCATTACGATTTGCGGGGAAACTTGTGGTATGCTGGTAGGGCTGTTCTAGACATCTTCCCCTGAATGTTAGAAAGATAGAGCTGCACCTTACTGGCAGGTAAAAGGGGGCAGAGAAATTAAAGGAAATAAATTCTACAGCAGCACTTCCTGTAACATTGAGGCAAATGGCTAAAAAAAATCAGCGCATCCTCCTTTGTGGGAGATTGACAAGAGACAAATAAAATCAAACTTTTGATTTTTCTTTGAAAAAAGAAGAGAACATAAAAATTCTGCATTAAGTAGTCACATGCAGGACAATAAACTGAGGAAATAAAAAGGCAAAACTAATCAGATCACAGACAGCATGTGAAAAGAACCTCAAGTAGAAAAATATAATGAAAATGGAAAATGAAGACTCTAAGCAGACTGTAAGAGAGTGTTAGTCTATTACCTGAGACACTACAGTTGCTGGGCCTGCCTAGGGAAAATAAGCATCAAGAAAAACACACACACACACACACACAATCAGAATTTAAAAAAACCTTTACAGCTAAACTTTTTTTTAACCTATACTTTCAGAGCTAAGTGGATTTCCTCAAGCAAAAGCCTGCTCCTTGCTAACATACATACATGTGTATATTGTAGATTGCTCCTGAGCCTCTGATAAAGGATTGCAATCTACACAACTTCTCCTTTGTTTTAAAGGAAACAAAAAGTTCTCACAATAATGGAAAGAGAGGGGTTTGCTATGTGATCCTCAGCCATGTCTCTGGTGGACAGAAGGTTGATTGTGCATCTAAGCCTGTCTTGCATGCGGGACTGGAAAGAGACCGCCCTCATATCATATATTGTGAGAACCTCCCCTTTTAAGCAAAATAACCCATCATGTTTGTACTGTATTTTCATAATGTCCTAAGAAATATTCATGAAATCTGCCCCCATACATTATCAAGCTTTCTTGGTTCTACAATCCCAATCTCATGTTTCAACAAAATATGGCAACTGTCAGAGTTGCCACTCATTTCTACACCTATTTTTTCTCTCTGTATCATAACCTTTCTCACCCCAGAACCCACAACTGGTATAACCAGGCTCATCTTTTCAGAACTTTGTGATCAAGTCTCGCTGATTCAGTAGAAGTAGGGTATATAAATCTTTACTTTCTTTACTTTGTCTCATGCATAGAATTTTCCTAGGAGTGGGAAAGATCCAGGGTCACCATCTTTCATGTGTGCCTGTCTTCCATTTTCCCAGCTCTTTTTCCTTAGTAGAAATACTGTTTAAGGTTTACACCACACCAAAACATTATCCTGGATTTTTTTCTCTAAAAAATTCTCATTCAATTTTATGAAAGGGAATTTGCTTTTGAGCTTTCTTTTGAAAAGAATTTCAATTCTCATTGGGAAAGAATTTGTTTTCCCTGTTTTCCCACATCTCTGATAAATCTGGAGGGAAAACATTACGGATTTTTCTCCTTGTGTCTTTTCAGACTGAAGTTTGGACAGCTAGGGAGAAACCAAGAAGAGGGACAGCAGCACCTTCTCTCACTTAAAAAAGTAAATAAATGCTAAAAAAATAACGCCATCAGAAATGTAAAATAAATTCTGAAGTACTCTGAGAATCAAGCAGAAAAACAAAAACCTGTTTTTCACAGGAAATAAATGTTTGACAAATCAGAAGGCAGACTGGGTCCACCCCACGTTAGACTCAGTGGAATACAATCTCACATTCTTGATGCAATTTTTGAGTTAAAATCACAACTCTGCTGTCTCGTTTCTTTTAGCTGAGAAAATTTAGAAAATATAGCCTCTCAAACAATAGGGAATACATATCCACTACATCTTAATTCTGATTCAGCCTCTATATAGTGGGATCTTTTATAAATGGTAGAGCAGCTATCTGAATTACAGGCCTCTTTTCAGCTGGCAGCTAAACCCAGAATGCCTTTAACAGAATTAAAAGAAAGATGTGTACATACATGTTGCAATAATTCCCTATGTCAAATTCATTGAATAAGCCAAAGAGGAGGCAGATTCCTTAACAAATAAAAAATCTAATTGCCACACATGAAAGAGAATTCATATCCTCTAATAAAACTGAGTATGGCAGAATTTGGCGAAGCAAAATTCTTCAAAGTAATGGTGGTATAAATATTGAATAAAATCAGAACAGTCTGCTGTGCCTAAACTGAAATACAGTGGTACCTCGGGATACGAACGCCTCTACTAACAAACTTTTCGGGTTACGACCAGCTCCGGCCGCAAAAATTTACCTTGATGTGCGAACTCCGCCTCGGGGTACAGCCATTTTTCCGCCCTGACACGTGGTCCGTGGCCATTTTCCCGCCCCTGACACGTGGTCCGCGGCCGTTTTCCTGCCACGCCGTGCGGCGCCCGTCCATTTTTGCGCCGCGCTGCACCCGGCCGTTTTCCTGCTGCGCCGCACCGTGCCCGGCCGTTTTCCCACCGCGCCGCGCCCAGCCGTTTTCCCGCCGCGCCTGGCCGTTTTCCCGCCCCTGACCCGTGGTCCGCGGACGCCAGAACGGATTAACGGTAATTACATTGAACCTTATGGGAAAATTTGCTTCGGGATGCGACCAAATTCGGAGGGCGGAACGGATTAACCCGATTTACATTGAACCCTATGGGGAAATTTGCGTTGGGTTACGACCTACTTGGGATACGCCCAGAGTCACGGAATGGATTAAGTTCGTATCCCGAGGTACCACTGTACATGCTCAGCAGGTTATATTTGAAGAAATATGCATTAAAAACCACATTTCAAAAACCCTAAACAAAGGATATCACTTTTTAGTTATGAAGCAAGAAATATAAGATTCAAAGGAAAATAATACAATAGGTATGCCAACAACAGGCAATCTAATCAATAGCATTGCTGTCAGGCACTTTGCAATAATTCTCCTACTTCCTGTTTGTTCAAAGAGATCCAAAATGTTGGACTGAGAAAAAGGGAAAAGTAGTTGAAGTTAGGTCATATGATCCTTTTCCAAAGAGTCTAGCTATATAAAAGTAAACAGGATACCTGGAGAAAATTCCCCACTATTGAGAAATACTTTGGTTTATTTGTGACATATAAACATGGGCTGTCATAAATTCAAATCAAGAGTGGGTAATTCTATTTGTGATCCATGTCTCTTTAATATAATTTTTCTGATTGTTTTGTTCTGGTACCCTCCCACTATGTTGGACTATTGCTGTCTAGAAGAGTTTGAATTGCATTTATCTGCAATTTTAAAAATTCCTCACATATATTTGAATATATATTTAAATATTTCATAAAAGCTGTAAATTAAAATACCTGATAGGCTGAAATGCATAGCAGTATTCAGAGAAGAGTATAAAGCTATCCATGCATTCCAATTCTATCCATGCATTAAGCCAGGAGATCATCTGATTTCATGAACACAAGATTTCTCAAGCATCCCTCAGAGTGCTGAAGAATCAGTTTTCCAAAGACCTCCTGGTACAAAACATGACAATGCTTCTCTTTCTCCACCAATATCACTAAACTGTTAAACTGCACCCAAATCAACACACATAACTCATTAAAAATGATGTTTTATAAGAAATCTGGAACTGTCCTACATATTTTGTTACCTGAATGGAAACTCCAAATGGCCTAATCTCCTTTGTAGTAACACTACTATGCATTCAACAGTTGATTTGATGCCCTTTTAACTCAAGTCAGCTACCTTGGTTTTAAACAAGCTGAAGAAGATTTGTAGAGGTGTTAGCATTATAGAAAGTACTTTTCCCCCTTCCTCTAACTTAGCTCAGTCCTACTTTCAAAACAGCAGCAAGGGGACATTAAAATAAGGTGGTGCGGTACTTCAGATATGATCCCATAAATATACTTCAAAGCACCCAGCCTACCACAATGCAATCTCAACCAAAGATACAGCTGCTTTAAAGAGTTGCATATATGTGCTGTTTCCACTTCTGCACACTCCAAAGAACTTTTTGCAATCAAATCTGAAGCACTTCACAGCCTTATGAAAAGAGGCTTTATTAAGCCATATACAGTGTATGGAGAAGGAAAGCAATGTACCTAATGAAGCAAAATTCAGTATAAAATTCTGTATTGGATTACTGTAATGCGCTCTACATAGGGCTGCCCTTGAAGAGTATCAGGAAGCTTCAGCTGGTGCAAAATGCAGCAGTGTGGGCAGTTATGTGTGCTTCTACAACAGTATATGTTATACCTCTGCTCCCAAGCTGCATTGGTTGCCAGTTTGCTTCTGAGTCCAATTCAAGGGGCTGGTTTTGACCTTTAAAGCCCTTCATGGCATGAGGCTGGGTTATTTGAGGGACCACTCTCTTCAGTTATGTCTGCCTGTCCCATCAGATCCAGCAGAAAAGGCATGCTGTGCATCCCATCTGTTAAGGAACAACACTTGGCAGGTCCCAGGAGATGGGCCTTCTCTGCCATGAGGCCCGCCTTATGAAACACCACCACTGAAGTGAGGTTAGCACCACCCTGCTTATTTTCTGGAAGTCCCTCAAGACCTGGCTATGTCATCAGGCCTGGGGGTCTTGGGGGACTGATGAGATCTTGAGGTGGCTCTATTATTGCTGTTAACATCTCATCTCTGGTATGCCTTATGATTTTTAAAATCTTTTAATTAATAACTGCTTTTTAATATATTTATTTTTTAATATTTTGTTGTAAGCTACCGAGAATCACTTTTTGTGAGATGGGTGGCCATTTAAATTTGATATATAAATAAATAAATACATGCAAGGCTTGTGAAAGGAATTCTTGAGAACTAGACATAGTACATTTGCTGGCATCTATAGTTCAGATTAATTTACTGGTGGGTTGGTATACTGTTTGCTTCTGCTCAGCAACTTCTCTTAGTACAGTAATTGCTTACATTCTTTCATGTCAATCATTTATTCCAAGGTAAAGGGAGTGACAATTGCTTCCAATGAACTTCTAGAAATCCTAAGTCTATCAGACTTAGAGGTGCAGTGACCTGCAAAACAGGAAGCAGCTGTCCAAGCACAGTCGCCTATGTTAGCAGTGAATTATCTACAACAGTCTTAGTGGAGATTGAATAAAAAAGGATTTAAACATGACTAAACACGGCTAAATAAAATACTCAGTGGATTAGTCAAAGCATCCTCACCTCGTCACAGAAAACTAAATAAATAAAAAGAAGGAAACAAATGGGATAAAATACTTTTCATCCACACAGTATGCCCAGAGGCTAAAGGGTTTTGCCATAATTTCAGTAAACTGGTACAATGACTAGGTGGCAATTTTCTCTGTTCTGCCAAGTGTAACAGTGCCCAGTCCTGGAATGTTTTGCTTGGTTGCCAAAGCAACAGAACTACAGCATATGGAAAGAAGCCTTGATAGCAACAGTATAGCTGTCTTTAAAAGAGAGAGAGAGAATTTAGTTATCAATACAATGTTATGGTTTCCTTGGGATGTGGATGAATACTTTTCTTTGTGCAGTATTTCAACATCCACTCCACTTCTCACAGGAAAAACCATTTTTTTCTTCAGTCATGACATGTCATGACATGACATTCTTGACATGTGATGAGGGCTCAGAGCCTTCTGCACTGGTGGCATGCTGTACCCACGGGCAAATCCATATCCCATCCACTCCAGAAAGAAAAGTGCTAAATCAAATTCTACAGGACTCTTAGCCTCCAAAAATTGAGTTGAATTCCCAAATGGATCTCCTGCCTCCCAGAAGATCATCGCAGCAAGCAGGAAATCCACTCCAAAGAAGCAGCCCTTGCATGGAGCATGCTTGATCCTCATTTCCAGGGGAGAAAAATTCCAGTAAAATTTAAATAAATATGGACCATTCATTGTCCAGTTTTTTGTTGTTCCTTTTTGTAGTTATTAGATATCTTACAGTGTCTGTCTGTACAGTACTTACAAAATATTAGGTGTTTTAGATGATGATGATGACTGTAGAAGGCAATAGTAGTAACAGTAATATTTGGCTTTGTAATCTATTGAAGCTGGACAGAAAATATTAATCTTGGGAATATGGCAAGGGTAACATGAAGAATGAAATAAAGTTGGACCAATAGCAATTAGGATCATGTAAATTAAAAAAACCCACAAAGATCCAATGTAGCGTCTCTGGAACCATGAGTGTTACCTCTCTTTTGTGATGGAACTGCTAACAGCCATATGAGGAACTGAAGGACCAAAGTCAGAAGTAAAGAGCTTGGGATCAGACATGTCCATTACAGTAACAATGGACTGATGTCAACCACTCTTTCCATTGAGAAATAACCAACACTCAGTCAGCTGGGCCACACAGTCAGGAAAAAGAGTGAAAATTAGAGCCTGGGAAAAATAGAACAAAAATATATTGCTGGAGGCTTCTAGTTGGCAGTTGTTGATTGTCTGCTCTAATTATGCCATTTCTAGTACCTGCAATAATAAAAACTAGCTGGTGTCCTTGAATCTCTTCCTGTTACCCTTTAAGTAACAGTCAAGGGGAGGCTTGGTAAGAAATATGAATTTGAAATAGGCAGAATCCCCATCGTATAGAAAAGCACATATGAGGGAAAATGTGACTGCAAGGTAGAGAAAGAATCACCCCCCAAATTCAGTTTTCAATTCCCAAAATAATTTTAATATATACTGAGTTTTAAACTGTTAATTCCAAGAATGAACTGATTATACTCAGTAAGGCAGACATGTGATATTTTGTCCTTGATCCCAAAGCAAATCACTCCCACAAAAGGAGGACACATGCTAATAAAAAACAACCACTTTTAATATCCAAGAAATACAGTCTATGAGAAAGGAAGTAATAAATATTCAAGACTAAATAATAGCATTAAGAAAGATCATTTTACTAAGATGAAGTCAACCACAATTTGGGTTTTCACACTTTGTCCTCCACTCCATCAGAGACCCTGATTTCATTATCTCTGAATGAAAGTTTGATGCATCTTAGGATCATTTGGTGGAAGAGACACATTTGCTTTCATAATGGCAGAAACAGCTAGTTAACATGTCATAGCATGGTCACCTAAGAGATTAATCTTCAGGCATCAGCAAGACCAGCAGCTGGTAATACACTGGGAATGAGCATTGCTGGGAACACCAGAGAAGTGCTAGTCAATCACATTTGGCATTCCTTCATCCTTTCTTCAAGGGTGTTCTCCATTTAGGAATGCTTCCTCTTCTTCATTGCTTCTGCCTTGACAGCCAAGCTCTTTGCACAGATGGTCAGGACCACAATTAGGACTCCAACCAGGAATGTGACCACTGGCCAAAGGAAGCAGTGCAAAAGAACAGATTCATCATGTGTGCGTTGTAACAATACGTCATCTGGTCTGTAAGAAGAAAGACAGCAGAATTACAGGGGGGGGTTGGAATCAGCCATTCATGAACCATAAAAGATACATTGTTTGCAACATCATCAAAAACAACATACTGTAGTGATTTCTCTAAAATGTTCCAGCAATCAGATTTGCGGGGAGGAAACTAAATTCATGGGAATTGAATCTGGTATTTTGCATGTGGTTCTAATTCTCATGAAAATAAGACAGCTCACTTGTTTTGTGAATTTAGCTCCTTATCTTTAACACATCCACAGATAAAAACAATCCATCTCAGAAATACCACTGCTAAAATGCAATAGCTTCCACTGCATTGCACCAACTGGCACCTACTAACACAGTGCAAATTCCAGCATGCACGCACAGCTCCTGATACAACCTTTACATCGTACATAGTTAAATCCAATCTACTTCTGCAAATCTCAACGCATGATTAACTGTTTATATGTAGCTTTTTGCAAATTTAAAATAAGAAAACAATGAATATAGCAAGCATGGAAGACTGAATGTCCTTTCAAGACATACTCTGTAACACCTCAATTGGCAGAAATACAGTAAGTGTTTCTAAGGTTATGTCCCACACTTAGTTTAAATCTGAAAAAGGATGGATATTTCAGAAACACACTTCCAAATCATTCATCAAGTACTTATAGGAAAGAAAGAAAAACATTTTGGAATTGCCTTCATAGTCCTCAAACTTGAAGATTACTGAAAAATTGGGGGAGCTCTTAAACATGCAGTGCATGCAAGAAGACCTAAGAATATTTCTGAGCTAGAAGAGTTCTGCAGGGAAGAGCAGGAAACAATTCCAAAAACAAGAATAGAAGGGCTTTTAGCCAGCTACAGGAAATATTCAGAAGCTACTGTATTTTTTCTATCAAATTAGGTACTATAAAGGGTAGAAAGGGTAGAAGGGTGTCCAAACTTCTGCATCTACCTAATTCTTGGAACAGCATTCTCCCCAAGAGCTGGATGGCCCTGACTGTTAGCCTTTTGTAAGGGTCTGAAGATCTGGCTGTTCCCCCAGGCTTTTGGGCCAGGAAGGTGGGCATGCTTCACTGGTGTTGTGGCTTTTTGTATTGGGGACTGTTGTTTTAACCGGAGTGTTGTGTTATATGTTGTTGTGGTGCTTTCAATCTTTGTATGCTGCCCAGAATCACTGCTGTGAGATGGGTAGCTCTATAAAACATTTAAATAAATAATTCAGTTTTCTTATTTTTAATCTGTAAACAACTACAAATAAATAGTAAGTTTGCATTCCAATTTGCAGAAAGATGTCATATTTACCCCTGTACTATGTGGAGGTTGTCAACATCTCTTCTTTTAAGAATTCATATAAATTGACCAGGGATGCCTAAATTGCAGCTGTAAAGAAGAAAATTTGTGTTTGTAAAGCTCCATAGGAGAAATGAAGTGCATTGGCAGCCTTAGCAGATGCCTGGAGCAAAATATATGTCATTCTTCAGAAGCTGCCAGTTGTCCATCACTGGCAAAAATTATTGTTGTTGCAATTGTATCCAAGAAATAAATGTATGATGTCACAGCTAGCAACTAAGAGCAGGAAGACTGAAGTTCAAACTGACACTAAGCCATTGGAAACTTTCTTAGTGATTTGGAGCAAGTCTTCTCTCTCTCTTTCTCTCCCTCCCTTCTCAATCATCTCACACAGTTATTTCTGGGACAAAATTATGAGAAAATGCAGGCTATAAATGCAGCAAACAAAATTAACATGGCATACAGAATCTGCTTCAATAAATTTCTGTTTCTAGAGCAAAAATGTAAAACTGAGAAATGAACTGAGATGTTCTACACATATTAATTCAGAAGTAATCACCACTGAAAAAGAAGGGACTTCCCCCTGATAACTATATATAGGGGATAATGCCAATAAAAAAAAGTTATTACATTTTCCATTCTGAATCAAGTCCACTGGAACTTTCAACTTTTAGGGAGGGGGGCTATGGGTAAATCACAGATGGTAAAAATATGTAACTGAATACCATCAGTAAAGAAGAGGTATTTTGAATTTGACCAACTTAAAAAAAAAACATAATTGATTTTTCTTGATTGATTGGTCAAGATTGCCTGTCTGCCCATGATTCCCAATCTTAACATTCCACTAACTTGAGAAAGTCTGGTTCTGGTAAAATCAACACTTTTGTTTTATTAAATTATAGATTTCTAATGTTAGAAAATATATAGCACACACCCACATACATGGTACAACACACATGATTTCATTTCAATCTTTTTTAAAAAAATCAGGTTCAAATAAAAGATGTAAAACAAGAAAATAAATAATGAAAGCCATTAAGTAATGTGTCGAAAGATAAAAATAGATACTGTATATCAACATGATAAATAATAACATTAATTGGAAACAAATTCTGAAAAAGGGAAAAAGAGAGTCCACAACTATTTACATTTTCAATAAATTCTCAGATTTTGGAATATTTTTCCCAGAAAAAAAAATTAAAGAAACAATAATTCAGTAATAAATTAATTATGTAATTTTTTGCTTTCAAGAGGGAGCAAAATCAATTTGGATTGCATTATTCAGAATCAGAGATAACAACTACTCTCTATTATCTAATCTCTTACAAGATTTATAGCTGGTCTAGCTCTTCCTACCCAGCTGATAGTGATCAGGCTTCTATGACACCACAGTGCTTTGTGGAGTTGCCTTGAAGCCAATTGCTGGAGCAATCTGGGCTGTGGCAATGCCTTGGTTTTAAAAAACCAGGTGTTCTACCTTCTACCTGGAGGTACTGTCAAGACACTGAGGTATGCCACTTCACTTCTGCTTGCCACTTTGCTTTGCCAAAATTGCTAGAGGAACATATGCACAGAAAGTAACAAAGCATCCAATTTGCTGTGCCAACCCTCCAGTAGGTACCAGATATTCCATAGGAAAAAGCTTCTCCAAGGAGAATGTCAGCCCTCCCAGATAAACCAGACAGGAAACACGACCAGATGAGCTAATTCTACTTTATTGTAAGGCTACGTTAATCTTGCAAGTCTGAAAATAAAAATCTCCCACCGTCACTTTTAACAGCCTGATACATTAGGGCAGATCCTTTTTAAGTTTCTTTTCCCGTTATTCAGCTGAAGGCTCCTCACCCTTTTATCTGATCACTCCCTAGGCAGCATCTCTCTCCCTAATCCCTCAAGGTCATTCCCACATACTGTTGCAGAGGAGCAGCACAAATCATACTGTAGAGGTGCTTTAACAGAATGATTTGCAAACATCCAGCATGCTGACTTTATCAAGATTACTGCTTTGTTTTCCTCCATATACACAACAATGCCGAAGCATCAGATTAACAGCAAAATTCCATTGATAAGGTAACACAAATGATGTATATACAGATAAATATGACTCTGTTGCTATAGGTAGGAAAGTTAGATATGACTAGCTGATGGGAACAATTTCTCATGAATGTAGGATTGAAATATACACATGACATTTGTGCCTCACTCTTCTTCTCCACCATATCTAGAGCCTTACCTGTCAATTACAAGTTGAAGACAGCAATTCTATATGCACACCGAATATTCCCTCAGTGCAGTGACCACCTTCTGGAATTCAGAAGCAAGCCCATTTAAGGAAGAGCACTGTGCATTCCTTTGAGCTGAGCTTACATGCAGACCCATCTTCAGATTTGGGCCAACTCCTTAGTGTGGATCAGGAATTCCTCCCCCCCCCCCAGTTGTTACCTTGTGTTATCTAAACAGCACTGCTGTAGATGCCAGCCCTCCTTCCTACATATGAACAATATTGGTATTATTGCTCAGGGGCTGGGACCTGCTCAGTCCTATTAGCTGCCCGAGGTTGCCTCAGACATGTTTTTTCCTCTCCAGTCACGGGGCATTGCCTTCTATAGCAATTTTGGTTTGGGCTGGAAGGCTGGACACCTGATTTCCACAGAACAATCTGCCTGCCTAGTGCCTTACCTGTACTTTGGAAAGCCCTGATTATGAGAGGTCTTTATTTCCCTCAGTGAACTGGTCTTATGCACCTCTTTTGTAAACACATGTTTAGCACTCTTCCCTCAAAAAACAAAACAAAACTGGTGCTGTAGTCAATTTAACTAAAGAAAGAGATTCAGGTTCTGCCAGCAATTTCTTGCTGTTTCTGTCAAAATGAGAGCATTACAAATTTTCAGCTACTTATGTCAATGAGGATTTCTGCATGGACACATTTTCCACTGTTTTTAGTACTTTTGGGAGAAATACTGTACCATTTTGCCTATGTACTGTATATACTGCTTGGAATATTCCCAGATGCTGCTCGCCACTTGCTCTCAGCACTACAATCTATGTGCAGCAGAACTTTGCTGTGATTGAAAAGATTTCTGCTTACTTCCCCTGTCCCTTAGGCTCTTTCTAAACATGAAACTCTTGATCTTCTGGAAGACTAACATTCTTATAATTTATAAATAAGTAAAAATCTTGACCATCAGGCATACGAGGTGCATGGTATGAAGCAGGAGGGAGCTCTCATTATGTGCCTGCAAGCTCATTCCTGCTCCATCCCAGACCGTCCTCCACCCCACCAACTTGTTAGCCAGGATATTTCTTATGGAAGATCAGTATTAGTATTAATACTAGTTATTTATTAATAGATTTGTCAGCTATTAATAAATAACTACTACTAATATACTATTAGTAGTAGTTATTTATTAATAGCTGACAAGTCAACAGAATGAAGATGGACCATGGGATGAAGCAGGATGGAGCTCTGCTGATGTACCTGCAAGCCCACTCCTGCTCTATCCTGACCTTCCTCTGCCCCACCAACTTGTTATTTCTGGACATGGGAATATTGAATATTGATCTTCTGGAAGGCCAGCATTCCCTTGTCAAATAATAATAGTAGTTATTTATTATTCACTGACAAATCAATAGAGTGTAGGTGGGCCATGGGATGAAGCAGGAGGGACCTCTCTTGATGCACTTGCAAGCCCACTCCTGCTCTATTTCATATTTTCCTCCATCCCATGGACATTCACAAAAATACCAGTCTTCTGAAAGGCTGACATTCCCAAGTCTGAAACTCCAATAGATCTGTATTCACTCAGAAGATGGTTAAACCCTCCATTTTAAGCACATGCCCAGAGACCCCTAACCCTGCCCTGCTAAGTTATGAAGACAATTTGATGGTTGGTTTTCTCATGGCAGATGGCCCTGGATGAAGAGAGGAAATATAGGGAATCAACCAATCACTGCTTTGAAACTTTCCCATATTAAATCTGTAAGGACAGCATCAATTGCCAGCCGTATTCCCAAGGCATATTAAGCTCATCTGACTGAGAGACCTGTGGGAGCAGTGCAATTTATGCTGATATAGCTTTTCTGCTCAAGGATGGGAGGAATGCATGTTAATCTTGCCACTAGGAAGTGCTTTCAGTTTATCCCTTATAAAATTAAACCAGAACCTGCTCACTTCCTTAATCAACAATACAATATGTGTGGTTTATACCCACACACACACATAACTTAAAGACGGATTGTGATCTTTTTGCTAGGAGCTCTCTGTCTCCATTTGGATTCAGCAGCTGGTTGCCACTCAAAAGAGAAAACAGCCAACTAAGATGACAAAATAAAGGTTGGCAGATGTTCTATTCTCTAAAAGCAGAACAGCCCCTATTACAGAAAGTTCCTTTGCTGCAACAAAGCAATTATTCTAAAATGGATGACTCCGGGTTACAATGTCGTGCTCTGCAGATGGTTATTAACTATTACATTCTTTGATTTACTAAATGCTGGGCACAGGATTTATCCTGACATAGAATAAAGAATATCAGTCATCCATGGTACAGCTGCCAAGTCACAATGGAAAATAAACAGTAGACTTAATTTGGCACAATGAATGACGAGACACACACCTGCCAAACTATATTGTTGCAGAGAATGAGGTAGAGAGATACAATACATGCTTCTGTGTATACAGAGACAAATAAATATGGCATGAGTGTGTGTAAGGGTGAAAGCATATTTCCTCATAAGTAACATAAGATTGAAATCCAGGTCTGTGCCAACAGGTTGTGCAAACTCTATGGTGGAATCCCCAACCTTTTTGGGCTGCAGAGTTGCTGTTGAATTCTGAGACTGTTGTAAATGTGCTTCTAGCCTGGTTGCCCATCAACAGAATAGCTCCAAACATGGCCAGTCACAGAATGCCAATTTCCCGGAAGACAGTCCAGTGAGGCTGCATTTGCCACCCGCTAACTCCCCAAGAATAGAGTTCAAGTTTCCAACTCAACTGTGGCTAGTACATTTTCAATTATGAATTTCTTCCTGCCTCCTTTATATAAGCTAGTGCTCAGTAAAGGGAAACATGCCAGAGGCAAAAGGCTAAAATTCCAGGCTTAAACTTCCCAATAGAATTTAGCCCATGAGTATAAAACACAAAGGGTTCAAGACACAACTAACCAGATGTCTATGCAATCCATTCCAACACTGCTGATCACAAAGTAATTAAGACCAAGGCAATGAGCCAGCCCTTTGGAGAAACAGATAGACCAGCGTAAGACGCACCGAAGTGTACTGTATACTGAGAATTGTTTCAGAAAAAAACCAAAGCTAGACAAATTTGAAGAGCTGAAACAATATTGTTATTATTTAGCAGATCTTATGACACTGGCATAGTGGAGATGCTTGTCATCTGAAAGGTTCTCCTGGATCTCATTGTGAGGTCTCAGGATAGGAATAGGAAAACAGCAATGGGCACACTTTGAATGTTGAGACTATGTTGTGGGCACTGTCACAAAACAGCTACCAAGTATGAGGAGAGCCATGTTAGTCTATAGTGGCAAAAAAAATCGAAGGAGTCTGGACTAGCAAATGTTATTGAAAAACTATAAAGTTTCATGAGCTGCAGCTCACTTCTTCAGATTGATTGATTATGTGCCATCAAGTCAGTGTTGATTCTTAACAACCACACAGAGTGATTTTCTCCATGATGATCTATTCCTAACCTGGTCCTTTAGGTCTTCCAAAGGTGCATTAATTGCCCCTGTAACTGAGTCCATCCACCTTGCTGCTGGCCATCCTCTTCTTCTCTTTCCTTCCACCTTTCCCATGCATTAGAGCCTTCTCTAGGGAGCCATGTCTTTGCATAATGTGTCCAAAGTAGGATAATTTGAGCCTGGTCATTTGTGCCTCAAGTGAGAACTCTGGGTTGATTTGTTCAATGATCCATTTGTTTCTTTTCTTGGCTGTCCATGGTATTTTCAGGAGTCTTCTCCAACAGCAAAGTTCAAAAGTGTCAATACTCTTCCTATCCTGCTTCTTCAAAGTCCAACTTTCACTTTCATAGAATGTCACAGGGAATACCATTACAGATAATCCTTGAGTTACGACCATTCATTCAGCAACCATTTGAAGTTATAGCAGTGCTGAACAAATGGTACTTATGCCTGGTCCCTGAAGTTATGGCCATTGTAGTGCCCTCACAGTCACGTGATCAAAATATGGGCACTTGGCACCCTGCCTGCACTTACAACCACAGGGATGCTTCTCCCCCATCTCTGCCCTTTTGGTCATTCTGCACAGCAACACTCCTCAGCAGCAGTGGTGGTGCTGGGGCTGAAGTACAAGCCTGGTGCCTTCAGCAGTCTCAGCTGGTCACTACCAACTCCTGGGCCTCTATTTCAGCCCCAGCACTGCCACCACCAAGGAGTGCCACCTCAGGTCCCATACCAGCCAGCTACCCCAGTGCTACAGCATAAAGACCAAGCTGCCCCTGCTACCCTGCATTATGCTCACCCCACCAGTCTGCCAGCCTGCACTCTGCTCACTCTGCCAGCCTGCCATCCTTGCTGCCCGGCCACTCCCAGCTGATCTTCACCATCTGCTGCTGATGAGGCATGCCTGGCTTGGCCCTATGTGAGGTGGCTGCTCGCCACACCAGGCCTTCCTCCTGAAGCTTCTCGCACCGTTCTCCAAATAGCATGGGCCATTCTCATGATGCTTCAGAAGGTTTCTGAAACCTTCTAAAATCTCATGAGAAGGCTCCTGTACTCCAAATCACATGGGCTGTTCTCATGATGCTTCAAAGAGCTTCTGAGGCCTTCCAAAGCATTGTAAGAACAGCCCGTGCAATTTGGAGAACAGCACAAGATTGCACAATTCTGATCTTTATAGGTGTAGACACATCATGGCATCTGAAGTAGCCTTCATGGCTGCTCTATCAAATGCTAGTCTGCAGTGTATTTCTTGACTGCTCGTTTGTTTATTGTGGATGACTGATCTTAAAAGGAAGAAGCTATGCACCACTTCAATATCTTCAGTGCCAATTCTAAAGCTGGTTGTTCTACTAGTTTTGATTGGTTTGGTCTTCTTTATATTTAATTTTAATCCCATTTTTTCACCATGTTCCTTGACTTTTGTTACTAGAGCTTGTAAATCCTTTGCATTTTAAGCTATCAGAGTAATGTCATCAGCATAGTGCAGATTATTGATGTTTCTTTCTCCATTTTTAAAGCCATGTACATCTTCCAATCCAGCTTCCCTTAATAAACATTCAGCATATAGGCTGAATAAATAAGAGGAGAGTACACAGCCTTGATCAGATGCATGGAGTGGCTAGGTCTGTTAGTCAGAATAGGTGCTACCAGACTCTTTCTGAAATAACCACTATGAAAACTTTGACAAAGATACAATGGCTGTTATTTATCAGAAGGCAAATTATTATTAACCACCAGGACTCCTTTTGTTGATCTGGTGTTATGCAAGTGATGAATGAATGAATGAATGAATGAATGAATGAATGAATGAATGAATGAATGAATGAATGAGGTACCAGGATGTCGTCTTTGTCTTTTTTCTGGGGAGATGGACAAATTTCAAATAAAACACTGAATTCTTTGGGGAATGGCACCACATGTTGCACTCCAGGGTTTTCTAGACTTGCCAATGTTCTAGGTGGGATGGGATGAAAGGAAAGAAATCCTAAGCCGCTTCCTCTTTTCCACCTCTCCTGCAGCTTCAAGGGCTACAATTCAATCACTCTGCCCACTACCTTCTCTGGGTCCTGCTGTAGCCACTTCTTGATGCTGCAGCTCTTCCACTCATTCTCCAGGTCTCTTCCACAGAGATTCTCAGCCAGCTGCTGTCACCCACTGCAAACAGACTCTATTACATACGCTGCTCTCAGGACTCACCATGCTCTCTAACTTCTTCTCCTCCTTCATATACCCACGTTCTTCTCCATCATGCCCACCACACCACTGCTCTCCATGTTACCAATGTACATGGCTGTGCCCCGTATAGAGGGTGGGGAGTCTTTAAAGGGGAAGAAGAGAACACAGGCGCTTTCCCATTTCTGTGTGTTTCCCCCCTCCAAATACCTCCACCTTTAAAAGAGTCAGGTATACTCTCAGCCTACTTCCTCTTAACAAGTGAGGGTTATTTCTGTGTCCTTCAACAACAAAAAAGCAACTAGGCTACAGTGAATCACTGTCAATCCCTAAAACTGCAATTTATTTATTTATTTATCTGCCACTGAATAATCATCTAATTGGTATCTTTCATCAGTGAAGCCAAGCCAAATCAACAGTCGAATGATCCATTATCACAGCGAATTACTGAACCCACAATTAGACTTTGGGATTCTCAACTGCCTACTTCACAGCATATGGCTCCTTTTACATGGAGCTGTAATTCTGTTGTCTGGATAAGTATAACACAGGATGATCATTCTCTCATGTCTCTGTATGAATATTGCTCCCAAACCAAAGTTTGAGGAATATACAATACAAAAAGGTGAGTCAAGTCAGGATCCTTTTAATACAGGAGCCTCACACAATGCTTTTTTTCAGTTCTTCAAAGGTAGTTGGGCAACTGGAAGTCCAGTGGACCTTGTCAAGTCCATCAATAGTTGCTGCAGACTGTGCAGACTGAAGCAGTCATAATGCTGCACCAGTTAGGGTTAGGGTTAGGGAAACATTTAACTCTAGCTTGCTGCTATGCTGACTTGCTTCTCAGGCCTTGCATTGGATATTTAGTCTCTGCCAGGTCCCTGCATCTCCTTTCTGAGCCTTGCAACACCAGATTTTTCCAAGACTTACAGGTGCTCTGGGCTTCTGTGAGACTTGCCAGAGACCTGGGCTTCCCTGGAGGTGGAGGAGAAAGGAAGGAGTCATAACTGTTTCCTGCACTTCCATCCTTCCCCAGTCTGTCATATGGCTTCTGATGCTGCAACTGAGCCACTCTGGCCGCCACCTTTTCCAGACATTTCTACTGCAGCCACTGCTGTGCTCCTTGACAATGACATCATTCCAAACATTCCTTTGGCATTCTCTGGACCTCCTCCTTTGGAAATTCTCCAGCCAAAGCCACTTTCACCTATCTTGTGCCAACAATCTCTACTGTGTATGCTGCACCCAACCAGCTGTCACCAACCCTTTCCACCTTCTTCCTCTTCTTCATGTACACTTCCTCCATCATGCCTATCACACTAACATCCTCCATGCCACCACTTTATGCCCAGCAGTGCAAATGGCTAAACCCATTCAGAGAGAGAAGCCATTTTAAAGGACATTTTCCCTTCATTCTGTATTTCCTCTTTCCAGAGTTGCAACTGACCATTTTATTCTGGGAGAGCCTACTTGGAGCACAGAAGCATTCTTGGGAAAATGTTGGGTTAAAAGCTGATGCTTTACCTGGCAGCAGGCAGCTTCCTTTTTTTTTTTTTCTTCCTAATTTTACAAATCTTTAACAGAAATTAAATCCAGGTAGGAAAAGAAACTAATAAATATTGAGGAAGATGAATCAGTCACATTGATGCCTATGAAAATGTTGTTGCCTTTGTGTTATCCAAGTTGTGTTTGATCACTTTTCATCAAATCCTAGTGAGCTGCCAGATTTTTCCAGAGTCCTTAACTGCACAGAGCATCTCCATCGACTCATCAATGGACATGGTCATGTATAGTCATAAAGCTTCATAAATATGGATGACCGTCTTCTACACATGCACAATGACTGAGGGCAAAGATACTAAGATAATTGTTACCCTGAACCTCAATAGATGGCTGCTAAATTTCCCTAATGCCTGACTGGAACTGGTGGTCTTCCACTCATGCCTTTATTTTGACAATAAAATTACTGCAATGCATTTGTCATGAGGCAGTCCTTCTAAGTTTCCACTGGGGCTGCAACTCTGCAGAATTCCTGACTAGTGGGATACAGCTAATTATGTTAAACACAGAGTGACCCTCCAGTTCTCCTTTCATGAACCAAGTAAGGGCACATGTAGAAAAGTTGAAGGACCAATTTCTGTTATACAAAGTGATATAGGCAATGCATTTCAATATACGGTGGTACCTTGGGTCACGAACGCTTCTGTTCACGACCAATTCGGGTCACGAACAGCTCCGTTCGCAAAATTTTGCCTCCGTTCGTGAACACCGGATCGGGTGACAAACAGGATCCACGGCCATTTTCCCTCCCGTGACACGTGGTCGTGGCTTCCTGTAGGGAGGGGGACTCTCCCTCCAAGCAATAACCGCCTCCCCACCCGCCTTCCTGTCCTCCACGCCAGAAGTCGCATCAAGCAAGGTTAGCGTTCTCTCTCTTCGTGCTGTATTTTGTGTCATATTTTTGCGGTTTAAAAAAAAAAAACATATGGTTCAGAACGGATTAACCGTAATTACATTGAACCTTATGGGAAAATTTGATTCGGGACGCGACCAAAATTGGGTCGCGACCAAATTCGGATGGGTCAGAACGGATTAACCATATTTACATTGAACCTTATGGGTTCATTATGGGAAAATTTGAGTTGGGTCGCGACCAATTCAGGTCGCGACCAGAGTTGCGGAACGAATTAAGTTCGTGAACCAAGGTACCACTGTACAGCTGTTATTTGTAACAGGATAAGTTAGAAATCTAACAAACAACTAAGATAATAAAATTCAGTGCTCCTCCAAGCTAATCAGTGAATTTTTTCAGAAAAATGAACTAAGTTCTGGTTCATATTCCAACATTAAACCTCCAAATTCCAGCACAATTATTTCTCTTGTCTTCAACAATGGACTCAGCATTAATCAACTCTATAGCAGTTTCAACTAAATCAATGGGATTACATTAATAATCAAATCCCAATATTTCAATCAATGAGTATGATTAACTCCGAATTCAAACTAGAGTTTGGAAAAGTGTATTTCTCTTATTAGGTCTGCAGAATTTGTCTTATTCAGAGTATCTACTCTCTAGTTTTTTGCATATGTGATAGACAAATGCACAATTTTTAAATGGATAATTAAGTTATTAGGCAGTCAGTCATGTCATTCTTATTTCTTCCCCACCCCTTTCACAATAATGGCTGCACAGCCAATTCATCCAACTGATGGCCTTTCTCTACTGCTGAATTGGTGGCAGAAAACTACAGTACACTGGTATGAAACCTGCTGTTCGCACTGTGAATCCCTATCCTACCTTTCCTCCTAGGTAAAAAGTGATAAACCTTAACACTTTGAGGCTGCCTTTGAATTGTATCAGAATACAAAGGAAAACACTATTTTAACATTGGTATAGCTCTGCATGACTTAAGCCTGTCTCATGGGCTGGGGACAAGATGAAGGCAATGTTATGGGTACACAGCATAGATGATGACGATGACGACAACGATGACAACAATATTTTATAAAACCTGTAAGCCGCCTGATGTTTCCAGGGTACATTTAGGCGAGTCAGGAAAGGCCATGAATCTGAATCTGAATTTCACCCTGGGGATTTGCCGTCCATTCACGATGAGCTGCATACTCATTCCAAGGAGTGATCTGGATGCTGTAATCAACTGAGATTATGGTTTAGGCCTCTGGACTGCTTAAGATGACTATGGCTATGAATAGCTGCACTACTGCCAGCTGCAAAGAAATACAGAAGCCTCTGTATCTATCTTCAGCTTTGTTTACACTAGCAACTTCAATGCTCTTCACGCTGTTCATTACATCTTTCTGGCCAACAGGGAACATAAGAACTTTCTTGTTCCCAATATTATTACTACTAGCAGTAATATTTTAATAAACTGTTGTTTGTTTGTTTTTACTACAGAGTTCTGTTCTCAAAGGCCAGGAGTCAATCGAGGCAGACAGGGGAAAAAGTCCTACAGTCAGGATAGCAACAAGGGATATATCTTCATCTATGCAAAATCTAGCAGCTTGGCTTCCTAGGAGACAAGATTGTATTTAGACCGGAGCTCTGATTTAGCTCAACACTATTCCCAGATTTTGTGTACAACAAGCTCAGAGTATCAAAGAGACAGTGGGAGTGGAGACAACATACACAAGTGAACATGTAGATGTGCGAAGATATTTACCTGAGGTGTTGATTAAAGTAGCAAGTGAAAGGCTGAGAACCCACTTCATCTTCCCAGTAAACCTGCCAGTGCATTACAATATCAGAGTTCTTCTCATTTTCCCGTTCGCAGGGGGGGATGTATGAACACTGTGGAAACAAAAGGTCATTAAATGGCGTCTTTTTAGTATGCAGCATTTCTACTTGGATCTTCCTTAACAGTTTTCATAATTAAAATTAAACCATATGGTTCAGAAATTCAGCAAAAAGACAAGTGAGAGATTTAAATGAATACTGTGGTGAATATTACCATTCAAGAATGGTCACCGAATACTGAAATTGTCCTTTTTAAAAGAACTGAATTTTTTCCCTGTCTCCCTGCGTATGTCTCCAGCCTCTAATTTTATACAGTTACATAAAAAGGGTGTGACACAATAGAATAAATCTGTTAAGAACATAAGAAGAGATCCACGAGTCAGCTAAAGCCTTTCTAGGCACAAATTGCATTTTTATGAGAAACTCATAAAAATCAGGATAGCAGCTTAGTAATCTCCCATGCTGCATTTTAGAGTTAAGCTGGGTCTTGAGGTATATGCAATACATTTGATGAATGGGCCTTGGTAGCATTTACCCGACATGGCATTTTACATACTGATATGAAATAATATTGTATTGACTAGGGAAGCCACCCGTTCAGTCCAGAATCTGCCCCACGTAGGCAAGGCTAGTGATAGGCTTTTCCCTCCTGACATTAATTCTTCAGATACCCAGTACACAAATCTTCTCAAACAGGAGCACCATTGCTTTTTAAGTGAATCATGTCTGGTGACATGTAAGTCAGAGGGGTGACTGTCAGCCCTTCCCTGTTGGCTACTTTGGAGAACAAAGGTTTCAAGAAAAGCAAGCAGAAAAGGGTGCTGGGGAAATCTTTTGCTTCAAGGGTAAAGGTTTTCAGTGGAGGGCTTGGAATCAGAGTTGCTGATTTGTTTTTCTTTTATACAGCTTTATTGTTGCTGACATCTTGATGTCTCTAGTAACTGTCTCTAGTTACTTTTTTATCTAAATCTACTGTGTTGTGCTAAGCATACACAAGTTTGTGTTTAGTTCCATCTCAAGTTTCGAGCTGCAGGCTACGGATCTATGACCAGTCTCCTTGCAGTGTTTTGTGGGAGACTGATGTTCAAAGCTTTGTTTGTGACTTTATACTGCCCAATGCCTTATTTCACTTGCTTGTAATGGTTATGGTCATTTGACTTCCTAAGATTAAAAGGAAGTTTTCTATTTTTCTCATTTTTAATACAAATTGATTTTTAAATTCTACTTTGTGCTTTTCTGCCTCCATTCAAAAAAAGAAGGGGAATTGTTTTCTCTGATCACCTGACTCAGAGGTACAAAGGCCAGGAAGTGATGCTACAGACTTTAATTTCCTTTTTCATTACTACTGTATTGTTATCATCATCACTATCGTTATTATTCCCAGTCTACTGGTTCGTATGTGTTCAAGGTGTAGGATCCCTGTTCATCCCACATCTTAGGGTTAAGGGAGAGGGTGGAAGGTAAAACCCTCCTCCCAAGCATATAGGTGGTAGCTGCAGTAATTATCAAGAAGCTCCACCGAAGGAGGAAGGTCAGCCTGGGTATGTAAATACCGTGGATTTCTGGGAGAGGAAGGTTGACCCTCCCAATCTTTCAACCTACAGGCTCAGCTTCCAGCTATTACAAATATATAAATATAAAAGATGCCATTTTTATTTCTAATCAAAATTAGAAATTAGATACAGATCTAGAATGTGCATGAAATCTAACAGTCACCTTAGGAAATATAATCAAGTTTAACAAGCAATATAGTGAAGTCTTCCATTATCACCCTGGCCATTTCCTGGTTGAGACAAACAAGGAATTAGCAACACTGAGGGACTAGGACTAAGGAGCCAGTCTGTCACAATTTTGGGAAAGTCATCATCTCTCAGTGTAGCCTCTTCACAGAGTTTTTATGAGTCCAAAATAGAAAGAAAGTTGGGATGCCCGTGCAGAAAACCAAAGACGCATGACACAAGCCTACAGATTTGATATTCAGCACATCTGTTAGTTCACCATTAATTATAATTATCGCAATAATTTCTCTGAGTACTTTACTGCCTGATCATCAAGAATTGCTGAAAGAGATGAGTGACTCAGATAAAAGCAGAACTCAGAGATCTTTCAGGAGCCCATCAGCAAAGAGCACTTCAGAATTTCTCTTCCTTTCTATCTGTCAGGTGGAGAAGTTTCTCACAAGTCATGAGATTGAACATTCTGGATACAGCACAAGAGGTTGCAAATAGACATGGCGAGGAAATATTATATATTTTCCTAGCAGACGGCTGCCTGGAACCTTCTTTCTTTACTCCCTGCTCATCCCCACCCCAACCTCCCAATAGAATAAAAATACATTTTGTGCTCTCTTGGAGGTAAAGTCATACGTGTTTCAATGTGTGACTGTTCAGCAGAACCAGTGCCCGATTGTCTGTAACCACATGCACTGGGCATCAGCAGTGCTCATACCATATCAACCCATCATTTTCTACTCTGATAAGTATGATTTCCCCTGTCCAAATGGAGGTTCATCCCAACCCAGAAGGGTGAAATATTTTTTCAGTAAATGAAAACAGTAAATATGAAAACCAAAACAAAAGCAAAAATGTTCAACTAATTTTACCCTTGTGCTTCCCAAGGCTCCAAAGCTGTCCATCTCAGGAAGGGACTAATACACTCATATATAAAGGTCACAATTGTGACTTTAATCAGAACTGAAGCTTCTTTAATCCTATTGTTTTTTTTTAATCCTCTTTTAGAAAATTTATTCTATACTATGTAGCTTAATTTTTTTAACAAGCAATATGTATTGAGGATCTTGCACCAATGTATCTCAGGGCTCCAATGATGCAAGGCACAGGAAATAGCTTTTTGTCCTACAGTTCTGTGATACTTGCAGGAATATATGACTGGAGTTATGAGATTGAATCAGCCTGTGATACTATAGAAACTGGAAGATATTTTTATTGCTCCAAGACGTGTTTTGGGAAGATTTCAAATGGCAGTTAATTTGGTGTTTTGTGTAGGCACTTTTAATGAGCTCAAAGTACACATTTTGCCACAATATTAATTTAACAGATGGTAGATAGACCCATCGAAGAGTAAAAGGGTGAGAAGAGTTTTAGTAAACTTTTAAGTTGTCAAAAAAAGATACCAATAACAATTCAAACAATTCATTTTAAAAAATCTATCTAGCTGAATAAACTGAAGATTAGTGGTCTTCAGTTTTCCCTAATCATGCACTATGTGAGTTGAAGTCCAACATATTTGGAGAAAATCAGATTAGAGAAAACATTACTAGATGATTAATGGCATATTTAGGGAAATAGGCGGCTGATTCACAAATGCATGTCTCTCACTTGACTTGCAAGTGTAAATGAATCTCACCTTGGGATTTGTTTTTAAACAATGAAAAGTGAGCTATTTTCTAATGAATAAATAAATATTATAAATCTAACATCACAGGAACTTTCACATCATCAGTAACATTAACATTTCAAACACAGTACCTTTCAATGGACACTTACAGTAACCAATTCGAATACATCCTTCTTCAAGAAACACAACGATCATGGTTATAGTTACTGTATCTGGCTTAGTAGTCCAAAACTGCTTTTGACAGTCAACAAAGACATAATTCTAAGATCTCTCAGTAGAGGCTGAATATGCTTGAAAATCTCTATATGAAAGGAATCCTGATGGAGCAGGGGTTCCAGATCCTGGGAGTGTTTGCCACTTCAGAATTCAGTGCTATATGCTTGACATGTGAAGCTTACTTATACGCTCTTGCCCCTGAAGCAAATTCTTCTATGGACATGACTAGACTCTCCCAGAATTACACTCTACAGTTGGGGGACAATCTGTCTCTCTGAATATTCTTCCTTCCAACATTGAAGACTGGCTAGTAGAGTTTGTGTTTAGTAACACCTACATGAGAAACAATAACCTAGCTGTATCTACATTTCAGAAGAGACTTCCAATGTGAAGCAAAAGCAGTACTGTAGCTTTGGGTTATACATTATTTTAAATTTAGGCTGCAATCCTGTGCTATCATATGGGGAAATTATATAGAAAGGAGCAATGAGATGATGGCATGGCCAACAAAATAATCAGAATATATCTCCAGCAGTTAATTTTTCTAGGTTTTGTCTAATTGAATTATCCCCAATGACCTTTACTTAAAGAAATGTAGCTTGTATTCCATACTTCATCTCGTCCAATTAATTAGGAAAGCAGAAGCCAACAGGATGATTGTTTCTCTCTAATACCAGAAAAGGTGACTATTTTCAGTTCAAGGGCTGCACCTTGCCTTTGGGTGCCTTTGAGGTGAACTCAAAAAAGTAGGAGCAAATGGAACAGAAAAGTGGACAAGGCAAGTGGATCTTTTAAAAAATCTTTTAAAAATCTCATCCTCCAAAAACAGGAAGGGAATGAGGAAGGGAGGGCTGTGCACACTTTAAAATATAGGTATATTTTATGACGTTTTAAAAAGTCCTTCAATGCCTCCGAGTTCTTGCCAAAAACTCTGTCAACATAATGGGGAGCTCTCAGAGTTGCACAAGAGCATTACAGGACTACACATAGGCCATGAATTGCTCATCTCCTTTTTAGCAGATATTGTCATGTTCATGCATATGAAAATGCTTACAGTTTATTTTCTGTAAATGCCACCTTCTGAAACATTTTATTCCTTGCCATTATACCTCAAAGTCAACTCGCACATCTTTTAAGCCACTATACTGCAGCCAGAACTACACAATCAATGGAAGGAGTAAGTTCCAAGAGGGACTGGATAACTTTTTTATTCTTTTTGTTTAGAAGCATCTTTCATAATGAGAAAGGGAGGCCTTGGCCTTCAGCTCTCATCTCCCTACAAGCTTTAACTCATACATACAACTATTTTTCAGCCTTTTAGATTTCATATCTTTAACTTGGTAGCATAAAGAACTTCACTAAACAGAGGAAGAAGAAAAATAATGTTATCTCTATGCAGGGAAATATCTAAAACACAAAATAATTAATCTTTTCTTCCTCTGCAACAGATTAGAAAAGAACAACTTCGCTAGAAGAAATTTAAGATTATTTGTTAAATAGTAACAAAAGTTAAGGTATCCATGCCAGTAGGATTTAAACTATCAATACAACATAATCGTTTGACAGAGATATTTGGCTGAAAGTAGTCTTTCCTGCAGAATTTGTTGTGTGGTCATGGGCTGATGTACTGTTGTACCAGCGGAAATGGAAGAAGAAAGTAGGTCCTTGAAAAAGGACCATCATGTTAGACATCAAAATAAAACTTGTTTTGGCATCTTGAAGACTATACCCACTACCTTTCTACCAGTATTTACACCTCCAAAAAACTATCAATTTTCCCATCTTTGCCAACAAACACACTTCTAATTATCACAGCCATTTCCTATACATGGTTCTGAAAATACATGAAACTACCAATCACACATTCTTATCTTACTCCCTATTTAATGTGATACCATTCACTAAGCATTCTATTTATTCTCACACATGCTCTATTCAGCTATTTTGTTAGTTATAACTCAGATTTATAACTCAGTTCAGCAGTGATTATATGACTTCTATCATATGCTACTCTTATCATGTTCAGCAGACAACCTTAAACCCCATACTCTAGTTCCTTTCCCTGCCTTCCTTTTCTTTGATGTCCATTTTTCCCAGATCCATTCTTGACACTCCCAAATAATACTGTGTCCTCCATTCAAACCCTCTCATCATCCTTGTACTCTTCACTAATTCTCTCACTCTTACAATATAAACAATCAAATAAATCATGCTTTGCAATTCATTCCTTTTCCATGTATGTGTATGTGCATTAATTTGAAATATGCAGATCTTTCTCTATGCAGATACTCACTAATCATCATTCTCATTAATTCTTGGGCCTCCAAGAGCCCAGTCACCTTTTCTGTACTCTCTTGTCTTGTTCCCATTGGTTTACCTATATCACCAATCAGAAAAAAGTTTTGCCCATGACTGCAGACTGTTGCAACTTTCCCAGAATTAATTCCTATTTCTTCTATTATTATCATTCACTAAAGCACGACATGCAGCTGCAACCAAGTAAGAATTCAGACTTTTATACTCAGCCACAACAATCTAGATGACACCAATTCATACTTTATGGCATACATTTTAGCTCTTTCATTCATAACTCAACTTTTACTTTCACTACTCCATTCCAAAAAATTAGACTACCTTCATTCAGACCTACTATATCCTTCCCCTTCTCTTAGTTACAGGCAACATATCTGTCATATTATCACCAGTTAATTCTTTTTACTAAGACAGAGAAGGTGTAGACTTAGTCATACCCATGCTACCTTCTTGATTCCCTATTATTAGTAAGGACAACAGCAGCCAGTTTGGGCCCATTTTGGTTAATATGCCACAAAAGATAACTAAGGCCCAGTTTTACCCCAAACACATTCATTTTGTTCTGTGCAACCTCAGATATCTATACTAAAGTACCTCTTTAGTATAGATATCTTTATCTTCTACCAAGATAAGTGTGTGGTGATTAATCATGTCACTTAAAAGAAGACTCATTTGGTGCTTGCAAACAAGTTTCTATCCTCTTTTAGGAAAGCCCAGCTTTCAGGATGGACATTTCTCAGATCTGTCTGCTTTATTCAAGTGCCTGCCACTTGAATAAAAAGAACTAAAAAAGGAAAATAAACAGATGTTTAAAAAAATAATTACAAGAAGAATAAAATGGGGAAACAAAAATCCTGGCTTAGTTTTCATTTAATTATGTAGACTTATAAACCACCTGTCTTTGAGATTGGTAAGTTAATTATGTTATTATACTTTTAAACCTCCCAATCAAGTGGTGCACAAATAAATTAAAAATGTAAAACACCCTCCTTTGAAACAGCAGCAATAATAAAAAATAAACACAGCCCCGAATATTGAAATAACTACTCTATGCTCAATCCTTGTTTTCCAAGCTGCTTGAACTTCATTGCTGTTAAAACTCAAGGCAAATGTCCAATGATAATCTCCTTACAGAATTTCTAAGCCCTACTTGGTCTTAGCTCATCCTCTTGTTTCAAAATCTCAGATGAGGCAGAGTCGAGAAAAACAACCATGATGATGATGATGATGATTATGATGATAATTTATATGCCACCAGACTCCCAATGTCACTGGATGGTTTATCTATAGCATCGAGAGGATGAAGAAAACAACCCCCCTGAAGGCTTTATTGTGACAAGAACCTTCATAGTCAATAGCCAATTTTGATACCTGAAGTGAGCCCAGGCAAAGTATGTATCAATGTAGAGATTGCCTTATAGCAAATCTTACTTTGCTACCTGACCTTTCAATTGCTTATACCTACTACACTTCAGAGATGTAACTAAGTAATTTCTTTGCTTTGGGTATATCTGACAGTGAATAACAAGCAAATATTTTTCTATCACTGAGCAAAAAAGAAAACTTGTCACACTTATTCAGTCAGTGGAATCAAAGAAAAAGACTGTATCAGTAAGAAAGTCTAGGCATTATCTAGGGTTCATGAGGTTACTAAACTAAAACGTGCTCTTAACTTCATTAATGGTCATGTGCTGCTGCTTTTAAAACTCTCTAGTTTTTGTCTTTTTGCCATGAGCCCATACATAGTACGCCTAATGGGTTTGCTCAAGTCTGACAATATGCACCATGGGAAAATTCATCAGGAGTGATATATACCGTGGCTCATTACCAAGAGTGCATTCTGATAATCCTAAATCTGCAGCCATGAAGTGCTTCAAGGAATCCAAAGACATGAAAAAAATGGCAACAGTAGAAACAAAACTATTATTTATGATTAGTTACATTTGC
Organism: Python bivittatus; assembly: GCF_059951505.1. Lineage (NCBI taxonomy): Eukaryota > Metazoa > Chordata > Lepidosauria > Squamata > Pythonidae > Python > Python bivittatus. The sequence goes on along the minus strand of NW_028277058.1, from coordinate 21,012,667 downwards.
TCAGCACTTTTCAGTGCCTATGGCACTTTGCAGTAATTATCTAAAGGTAGTTCTTATAGCATTTTACAAAATGAATTAGTATTAGTATCTCCCATGTCATAGGCTGAGAAGGATGGTGGCAGCAGGCAACAGATGTTCATAGAGAATAGTTAATCTAAGAGTTTTTCCCCACTTGCACCTAACCAGGTCGCTGACATGCCCCACCAATTTTTTTTTTTTACTGTGTCCCCATAATGTAGCTTTTTTGTGTCCCCAACTCATACTTAAGGCAGCTTAAAGTCTCAGTTCCAGTGTTCCAGTGTGAAAGTAGGGTTTTCCCTCCAAGTAGCTACAGCAGATTTACCTTGAGTACAATCTGATGTACCTCATCAACCATTTCATCAGCAGCTGCCAAGTGACCCTCGGGGGATGGGATCAGTGCCTCTTTAGGCTGCTGCAGATCCCTCCCGATCACTGTCCCCTGCATTCCGCTTTGGGAAATGGAAGAGTCCAGATTCTTCAAACTGGCTCTCCTCTCTACAAGCCATGTTCCAAGCTGAATCCTTGTCTCAGTTCCCTGGATCATACCAGTGATGGTAGTGGGGGAGACTGCACAGTGGATAAGAAGAGAAGCAGAAATTTGTTTGGAGAGTAAAGAGCCTCTGCCTCTCTTCACTTGCTGCCTCTTCCAAGCTGGGCAGCTTATCCAGAGGCTGGAAGAAGAGAAGCCACAAGTGAAGGGGGGTTGAGTTCTAACACATGGTGCCCAAATGAACTTCATTAATTTGAACTGATTTTCTGTGATATCATAAGCAGTGGTCTTACCTATCAACACCATTCCAGCTACCTAACAGATCCCTCATATTTCTAGTTACAATCAGTTATAATCCTAAAGCAACCCCTTTGAATCAGGCTCTGCTCAGCCTCCACCACAGTTGAAACAAAACTCTTAGTGCTGCTCAGCTAGAGAGGAAAACAGAAGCAAAAGGGATTTAGAAGAAATTAATATTCAGGCATATTACAGAAAAAGACCCGAGGAAAACTAGTAGGTTATTTAGATATGGATGGTCCCGGATAGTCCCGGTCTGCCTGTGGCCGTATGTTCTAACCCTTCAGACCAGTCAGTGTTTTCTGGACTAGTGCAGCCGTAACTCCCCTCACCCCGGGACGGCCACGGCTATGCCGCACGTGCTGCTACAATCTTTGCAACTTTCCGAAGGAACCAGAGATCCCCTATTTTGGGTGGGATCTAGCTCCTCCATCGCATAGGTGGTTCGATCAAAGGCCAAGCCCAAGAGACATCACGGTCCGCGTGCGGGACACGCCTGGAAGCTGCCCTGGGGCGCCAGAAGCCGCGCAAGTTCCCAGCAGCTTTTGGCCCAGGAACGCTGCGAGGGTCCTCGGGCAGGTCAGAAACAAGAGCGGCTCACCCACCTACTCCAGCGACAATTCCGAAATTCCGGGGTTCAGTGCCAGGAACTGGGTTCTCCGAACTCTCGTCCTGCGACCGCTGCCAGCAGCAGTCTCGCCCTCCTATCCAGGCTCCATGGAGACCATCCTGGTAGGCTCCGCACCCTCGGATACCCTGGCGACTCCGTGCTCCCTGCCTCAGGGGAGTAGCGCCAGGTCTTTCACCCCGACCACCGCCCAAGACCAGTCTTCCCGCAGAAATTCCGCCCGCTCCCCCTCCGGCCCTACTTCCCTAACCCCGGCTCTGAGCTGGCCTAGGAAGAACGAGACATCCTTCCGCATATGCCCAGAAGCAATCAGCACGGACGGGGCCTCCGCGCGTTCCTCGCGCTTGCTCCGCGGCGGCTAAGGCGCTTGCCTACCTTTGGGTTGGTGAGGAGCTGGTGCTCGTCCGGGTGCAGGAGCGCCCGGGCGTTAGACTCGGAGTTGTTGACGTAGATCTGGAGGCAGGGGTACAGGGAGGTGCCCTTGCAGTCGGCGCCGCACGTGAACGTGCACTCGAAAACCTCGCTGATCCGTTGCACCGACAGCACAGTGCAGTTGGCCGCCTTGCCTTGCAAGTCCTGCAGGGCCGGGTTGAGCCAGCAGAAGCCCAAGATGAAAAGCGACAAGATACCAGAAACGATGAGGAACAAGCCCAGCCGGATGCTTTTGTCTTCAGCTTCGGTGTATTCGTAAGCCACTCTGATCTTGGCCATCGCCCCGCCTAAGAACATGGAAAGCAGCGGAGCGAGGGGCGGGGGGGGGCGTGATGGGGGGGGGCTGGAAGCAACAGCAACAACGCCTGGATGTTGCTTTCTGCCCACCGGGAGACTGGGGAAAACCAGCAGAGAAAGGAAGCGCTTGAGCGTCCGTCGAAGAAACTCCCGCCACTCGTTAGTCGTCGATCCCACCTGCAGGGCTCGCCGTGGCTGGAAGTCGGCCGGGGAAGCGAACCCCAGCCAGCTGCTGGCGCGCAGATCCGGTTGCGAGGCAGGCGGGCGGGTGGGGAGAGAAAAAGTCAAGGCAGGTTGCAAATCGCCAAGGAAACAGCCCCGGCTGCACCTCCTTCCTAGCGAGGCAAGGGGGCTTTCCGGCTCTCGGCCTCCTCCCACCAAACGATCGGAGCTGGCCGGGAGCCTGTCAACATCTGCCACGAGGTAAGCTTCTTAGCAGAGGCGGGTGGCAGAGCGGGCTCCGACCTTGCTCTTCCGCCCCCTCCCACTGATTGCCTCGTGGGGCTCGCCATTGGCAAGCCAACAGGGCGAGCCGAGGGATCCGCTGGCGGGCTGCGACTCTCCAGCCAGATCTCCAGCGTCCGCCTTCCCCTCGGTTCAGGGTGAGGGAACAGCTTGGCTCAGGATTATCCGCCTCGGGGATTGAAGCTCCGGAAGAAGCGCTTGATTACTTGTTTGGGTTAGGAGCAGCGAAAGGGAGGGGACCCTGAATGGGCAGCGCCACCGCCACGTGAGAGCTGGCGAGGCGAGGCTGCACGTGCACGTCGGGAGCGTTCGGCGCGGCTATTTTGGAGGGCGGGGGCGGAGGGCGGCTTCGTCCTGCGCGAGCGGCGCGCGGTGCTTGTTCCCTGCTTGGCCGCTGACCAGCCTCGGCGTCGCACCCGGCCCGCCGAAGAGATCAAAACAAATCTACTTGACGTCGCTGAGTGCCGGTTTCTGTCTATCCATTTGGGCTGCTCGCAGGAGGAACTGAGTGACTTGAACTATGATTCATCGAACAAATCAACCCCCCTTTCTCACCAGGCACAAATGGCCCGGCTCAAATTATCCTACTTCGGACACATTACGCGAAGACCCAGCTGTCTGCAAAAGGCTGTCATGCTGGGAAAGGTGGAAGGAAGGAGAAGAGGACGGCCAGCAGCAAGGTGGATGGACTCAGCTACTGCAGGGAAGGACCTGAAAGGCCAGTTTGGGAACAGATCCACATGGAGACAATCTGGTTGTTACGAGTTGACAGTGACTTGGTGGCACATAATCATTATAATCATTACAGGAACTAGATATAGAACCATTCATTTTTAACAAGCAGATGAGTAAAAGGACCTACAGAGAATGAGCATTCGTCATCCCTAACTATCAGTGACAGTTATTTTATTTCATTATTGGAAGTACAATAAAGGTAGTCAATAATCAGTCTATTGCAGGAACTGGCCACTGTATAGATCTCCTGTCCTATGAACTCAGCTGCCTGTTGCAATTCCTGCTTGTATTTCACAATGTATGTTTAAAAAGATGCATCGCCTCTTACGGAAGCTTACGAAGCTGGAAGTGTTGGAGAGTGTCAGCTCTGGATTCAGTTAAAAATGCACAGCTCTAACAGGAACTACAATTAAACAAGCAATTGTAGCTCAAGATAGAATATTAAATGCACCTTTGCCTTTAAGGTGATCTTTAAAAAATCAAACGGCCTGTATCAAACAGAATAGTATAGTCAGGGAGACAGACCCTTTCAGCCTTTTTTGTGCTCGTACAAAAAGTTACTTCCTCTGAAGCTTGGAGGAGAAATCCAGAGTGAGGCTTATGTTTTACTTACTCCTTTTTTAGAAATGAACACTTCCTTTGTTTCTTATAAATCAAAATATATATTCTGCATTACTTCAGTGATTTCATTTTACTTTTTGTTTATTATGCCATCCTACTCTGAAAATCTGAAAAATTAACATTGTTTTTTCTTCATTTATCTCTGCAACCCTGTGAAAATTGAGGCTAATCCTTTAAAAAGAAAGGCATAAAGCTCATAAAGTACTTCTTTACACAACACCTAATTAAACTGTGGCAAGTGCTGCCATCAGAAGTGATGAATGGAAACTCTTTTCACAGGGGACCAGAGAAATTCCTGGAAGATTGGGCTGTAAAAAACACACCAGTCTTGAAACTATAAGCAGCATAGCTTAAATTCCAGCTGCTAGGAAGTAATGGTGCTATTGCTCTCTGGTTATTGCTTCCGAGTTTCCTGGATACATCCGTTTGGCCATTGCTGGATTAGACATTGGTCTAATCCAGAAGAGCTCTTCTGAAGAGGTGGGCCAAGTTGAGAGAGTGCCCAACGTAATGCCATGCACTGTAGAGAGGACTGTTTTTCCTCACATTTCTGTGATGGTAATAGCACTGTCAAAATTGGGGGAGTCCTGAGCACAATCTGCCCTCCTATCACCTTTCTCCCTTATGCATCGTTGCTGTTCCCAACACTTTGTTTGCTCCTCACTCACAATATTTATTCTTTTTTTCATCACTCACTCTCTTTTTATGCTGAGGGAAGAAAGAAAAAGTGAGTTGGTAGGAGGGTTGTTGCAGGGAGAAATAGGAACAAAAGGCAATTGGCAGCTTGGAGCCTCTCTGATTTTCTTCCCTGACAGCATCACTCTGATCAGTGATAGTTGCAGCCTACATCAAAAGGTTGCAGTCACTCCTTTCTGTTGCTCCCTCTTCTTTTTGCTTTCATGGGCAACAGCCCTCCTGCAAAAGAGAAAGGTTACTTTTGGCAGCCATTAACTGATAGGGGATGACTTTCAAAATTACAGCAAGAGTTGCAGATCAGCTTCCTCCTACCCTAACCCATAAAGCAATCCAGCTGCATCCATAGCAAATGCAGTGATGGCAAAATTATGATACAGTGATGTCATCAGGTATATGCCACAATTATGTATAGGTAGTCCTCATTTGGTGACCACAATTGGGACTGGCAACTCAGTCGTTAAATAAAACAGTTGCTAAGTGAAACCACAACTGTGCTTATGATCTTACTTCAGCTTTCTTTTGCTTTACAGACCTGCAAAGGTCATAAATGCAAGGATTGGTTGTAAAGTAACTTTTTCATTACCATTGTAACTGCAAAGGTTGCTAAATGAGGATGTCACTAAAGAAGGACTATCTGCACTTGCATCCTAATGTCTTATGCAGGTACATAAGTCTCAGCATTTGTGTAAGTATGTCTTCACACATTTCATAATTTCCCCCCTCCCAACACCCATGAATAAATTGGCTGCTTTGCAAAGGAATCAGCTACTTGATGCAAATTATCTGGCATGACTTTAATTCTCTATTGAGAGAGAGAGAGAGAGAAAATGTGAAAGACATCACACGTATGTAAGATGGATAGTACAAATGAGTCAGGAAATGAAATCCTGCAGTGAGAGACCAGGGGAACTGGGTAAAAAGACAACTGAGTGGAATACAATAGCACTTGTAAGTATCTGATAGGGTGCCATGCAGAAGGTGAAAACTTTTCTCAGTTTATATGATAGTCCTTCAGGTTTGAAGAAGACACGCTGTTGTGCAATTCATCTATGAACACAGAGGTGACTCTGCAATCCCAGTCTGAAAGTGCAGAGACTGGCACAATGGAAGTCCATTGTTGTAGTAACTGTGGGTATTATTCTGTGATGCCGGTCACAGTTTTCTATCAGTTTTTGGCGGTGCCTTTTTCAAAGCTGGTGGAGGCTTCATAGCACAGTGCTCGCTAGTGGGTTCTGTCAGCAGCTGCAGCTTCTAGTTCCCTTGGCTGAATATCACAGTGGTGTAAGGTTTCTTTCACAGTGTCTTTGTAGCAGTTGCGTGGACAACCTCAAGGACTCTTCCCAGACTCCAGTGCACTATAGAGCAACTGGCAAGGCATATGGTGGTCATCCATTCTGATGACATGTCCCATCCAATGCATCTGGGCTCTGATAATCAGGGACTCAGTGCTGGTGGACTCAGTGTGATCCAAGACCTCCAGGTTGGAGACACAGTCTTGCCAACGAATCCCAGGGATGGAGCGGTAAGCGCACATGTGAAATTTCTCCAGTTGTTTGATGTGCCTTCAGTACAGAGTCCAGGACTCACATCCATATAGGAGAGAAGGGATAACTATAGCTCTGTAAACTTTCAGCTTTGTGGAGATATGGATGTTGTGTTGATTGAGCATTTTAGTATGCAGCCACTCCAGCACCTGGCTGGCCTTGCTGATCCTGGAGTCAATTTCTTTGCCCAAAGACCCAATGCTTGAGATGATGCTTCCCAAGTATTTGAAGCTGTGAGCGTTCTAGTACACAGCCACTCCAGTGCCTGGCTGGCCTTGCAGGCCTTGCTGGCCTGGCTGGCCTTGCTGATCCTGGAGTCAGTTTCTTTGCCCAAAGACCCATCAACTCAAGATGATGCTTCCCAAGCATCAATTTGAAGCTGTTTACATTTGTCAGCTGGGTGTTGTCAACAGTGATTTTTGGTTCTACATGGTTGGTATTTGGCAGGGGCTGGTAAAGTACTTCAGTCTTGTTCAGGCTGATAGTCAGGCCACAGAGTATAGCAGCATCAGAATTTGTTCAGCATCAACTGTAGATCTGTTTTTGTGCACCAGGAGTGCACAGTCATCAGCAAAGAGGGTTTCTAGAATGACTGTATGGCAGCACTTTGTACATTCAAGTGGTGAAGATAAAAGAGAGAGCCATCCAGTCAGTACCTGATATACACTCCCTCCTTCAGACCCTGGACAGCACATAACAACGTGCAAGTGAAGAACAGATTGAATAGGACTAGGGTTAGCAGGGTAACATTGTTTTACCCTATTGGAAATGGCAAATGCAGCTGACGTATCATCATTGTAAAGGACCTGTCCTGTCATTCCATCATGGAGTAGTTGAATCAACTTCACGAATTTCCTTGGGTATCCATAACGTCTCAGGATGGTCCAGTTGTTGTTTAGTCGTTAAGTCGTGTCCGACTCTTCGTGACCCCATGAACCATATTGCGCCAGGCCTTCCTGTCCTTCACTGCCTCCCTGAGTTTGCTCAGTTTCATGCTCATTGCTTCAGCGATGCTATCTAACCATCTCATCCTCTGCCGTCCTCTTCTCCTTTTGCCTTCAATCTTTCCCAGCATCAGGGTCTTCTCCAAAGAGATCTCTCTTCGCATTAGGTGACCAAAGTATCTGAGCTTGAGCTTCGTTATTGATCCTTCCAATGAGCAATCAGGGTTGATTTCCTTTAAGATTGACTGGTTTGACCTCCTAGCAGTCCAGGGGACTCTCAAGAGTCTTCTCCAGCACCACAGAGAGCCTCCCTATTTACAGTGTCAAATGCCTTTGTCAGGTCAATGAAGACAGGGTAAAGAGGCTTGTTCTGCTCAATACACTTCTCCTGGACTTGCCTCATGGCAAATATCATGCCTGCTGTACTCTGTTTTGGCTGAAAGCCACACTGCACCTCTTGGAAGTTCCATTCCGAGACAGTGACAAGTCTGTTCAGGAGAATTCAGGCAAAGATCTTGCCTGCAATGGACAACAGTGAGATATCCCTGTAGTTTCAGCAGTCTGATTTCCTTCCCTTATTTTTATAGAGAGCCACAATGAGGGCATCGCAGAAGTAATCAGGGATCTCCTCTGTGGACCAAATGTCTTCCAGTCTAGTGCTTTGTAGATCTCAGCATGAATGCCATCCTGCCCTGTTGCTTTATTTGAGTTCATCTGCAATATCACTTTCTTGATCTCATCAGTAGAGAGAGGCAGGTTTAGGGCATCCAAGACTGGCAGCTGAGGAATCTGCTGTAAGGCATTATGATCAACTGTGGATGGCCTATTGAGTAGGTTGGAAAAGTGTTCAGCCCTGTGATTTTTCAGTCCTTCCTGGTCTTTGATCAGGCTTGACTCATCAGGTGACAGCAAGGGGGAGCATCCTGATTTAGAAGGACCATAAACTGACTTTATGGCACCAAAGAGCTCTCTGGTGGCATGCATGTCTGCATAGAGTTCCACCTGCTCAGCCTTTTTCTGCCACCACCCATCCTGCATTTCTCGGAATTCTGCCTGTATTTTGGACTGTAGGTGTTTAAACTTGTCTTTCTTTGAAACAGATGATGGATCATTCTGCAAGTCTGCGTAGGCCTTCTTGGACTGCAAGGCTGCTGAAATGCACTCCTGGTTTTCATCAAATGAGTCTTGATGCACCTGGGTTTTCAGTCCAAGAACAATTGTTGCAGTCTGTGTGATGACATCATTAAACTGCATCCAATTTTCAGAACAGATTCCTACAAGCAGTAAATTGCCGGAGAGTTTTTCATTAAGTAGATTTTGGAAACATTGGATTTGGCTTGGGTCCTGCAGTCTACCGATGTTGAATGACTTTCTGATAGTCCTTGGTTGCTTATGATGGTAAAGGGGATATGTGCAGGATGAGGACTGATCGGACCAGCCTGTGATCTGTCCAGCACTCAGCACCTTGCATAGCTTGGGTGATGGTGCATCTTTAAGGTCACACTGACATACTATGACATAGTTAGGTAGGTGCCACTGTTTGGACCTGGGATGCATTTGTTTGCAAGTCTGAACATCATGTTAGTGATGCACATGTTGCACTCAGCACATTTGCTCAGAAGCAACAGGCTGTTACTATTTAGTTTTCCCATTCCATGTCTTCCAAGGACTCCATCCCAGTTGTCACTGTCTGTCCCCACCCTAGCGTTGAAGTCGCCCAGAATGGCAAGTTTGTTGCTGGCAGGGGTTGTTCGAATAATCTGGTCCAGGTCCTTGTAGAAACCTTCCTTGTCTTTGTCTGGATTCATACAGTAAGAGTTGGTGCATAGGCATCGACAATGGTGATATACTGGGACTTGCTGAAAGGAAAATGGAATTTCATAATATATTCATTTATTCCAGGGGGTAGAATAGAGATATTCTTCAGCAGAGCAATTTTGAATACAAAACCTACTCCAGGGGTCCTGTTGTCAGTCTGTGGTTTCTTTTTCCAAAAGAACGTATATCTATTTGCTGCTTCCTGTAATGAACCCTTGTTTGCAAGCCAGGTCTCGCTGAGTGCAGCAGCGTCAATGTTTTAACAGTGAAGTTTGGCTGCTATGAGTGCTGTTCGTCTTTCAGGCCTTGATGCCTTGTCTGTATCCAGCAAGGTATGGACCGTCCAGACTCCAAAAATAAGTTTTCTTTTATTTGTTTTTCTTGATGCTTGACTGCTAAGAAGATAATCTGCCAGCCACAGTTAGCTAACCACATGTTGTGGGGCAGGCAATGTTTATGGTGCATTTTCTAACCCCCTTCCTGATCCGAGGGTGGGCAGTGCTATACTAGAAAGTGCTGCCCAGTTGCCCTGGATGCTGCCAAACTCTGCTGCCCCAGGTACTGAGATGAACAACCAATGATCCAAGGGCTGCCGACGTGCAGGTTTGTGACTACAATTGCCAGTGGTCATCTCCACCTCTTACTTCGCCACTCCTCCATTGCTGCAGGACTCAATGAATTAGGTTTGGGCTGAGATGAATTCCAGATGAATTGTAGATGAAGATGAATTATACAACAGAAACCTGTACATGATGGAGTTTTAAGTGGAACAGCCGTTGCACAGGGGCAGTCCCACTCTCTCGGCATAAGCAACCTTAATCCAGTGGCACGGAGAACCTTTATGGTTGGAGATCTCTCTTGCTGCAGTGGATGATCAGGATGTCTCAGTGTCTTGCCATGCTCTTAGCACTCCACAATGCCTGCTGGACCTGCCTTCTTGCCCATTGATCAGTCTCCTCCATTCAATCTGCCAGGGCAGACTTCACATGCTGGGATAGACAAATCCCTATCTTGCTGAGAGTTGAAGAACCATTGGCTACCCTCACCTGGTTTGGCCTGTTTGCCAAGATGGTTTTTCTCATCAATATTAGAGAATCCACAAGTTGAAAGCAGTTAAACTCTATAATTGAGTGTAATTGCGTTTTCAACACTGAAGGAAAAAGAATCAATTTTTTAAAATCAAATCAAACTCATTCATTCAACATTATATCAATCAACTAGAATGAATTAAAATAATTACGCTAAAGAGCTTTGATCTCAGCTGATAAATTTACCTTCTAAACTTATTTCCAGAAATGTGCTTTATAGATTAATTTTATTAAGTCTTACTGCTAAGAATAAGCTCAGTACATTCAAAGATAGCATAATATGAATACTGTACAATATCAGTACATGGATCAGCATACAGTAATGCTCAGAACTAAATTGAAACAATCTTTAAAAAAATTACACCAAACATTAAACATCTAACAATAAGTGAATTGAAAATAATTAAACAGTAGATATTTGATATTGCCATTTGTAATATATTTTAAAATATATATTTATATAAGTGCTTAAATAATTTCCTGCATGAATTGCTTGTTTTAAAATTAAAACTCTTTCCAACTGTATCATTAACATTGTTGCCAAAATGACTGAAATGTTATTTTTAATCTTGCATTTTAACAGTTACATGCTTGTTTTAAAAATATAGCATTTTGAACCTTCAAGACTATATTTCTCTTTTATTCGAAGAAAATGCTAAAAAACTCTTAGCATAATTAAAATATTATTTTAAAAATTGAGCCAATCACAAGGATGCTAATGACTATGTACCATATACTAGAATTTCCAATGTGTCCAACTTTAAGACAGGTGGACTTCAACTCCCAGAATTCCCCAGCCAGAATTCTGGAAGTTGAAGTCCACCCGTCTTAAAGTTGCCAAGGTTGAGGAACCCTGCATTATGCAGCACTAATAGAAACTGCAGCAGTACTTACAAGCACATAAAAGAACATTGCAGTATTATCACTGATTGGATCTAAATATCAGCATATTCTTTTAAAGAGTACAACAACTTATTTTCCACTAAGTTTAAATAGGCCCACTCCAAGTATACTTAGTCTATGTCCAAAGCACTGTTTGCCTTGGCTGGGTAGAACTGTTTGGGTAGGAACAGCATTAGTTGACATATGGATTAATGGTGACTATAGCCAGCTTCTTCTCATTGTCTTTTCCAGGGTAGTGAGTGTAAATTGTATTTGGATCTCTCTGATTAAGGTTCTGGCCTAGAAACCAGGAGATTATGAGTTCTCAGCCTCTCTTAGGCATGAAAGCTGGGCGACATTGGGCCAGTCACTCTCTCAGCCCAACCCACCTAACGGGGTTGTTGTTGTTGTGGGGAAAACAGGAGGCAGGAGTATTATGCATGTTCACTGTCGTGAGTTATATATTTATATAAAAGGCAGGATAAAAATCTAACAATAGTAATAAAAATAATCTTATGTATTTATCCTATTCTTTATATAGGTATCTGCTATAACTGATTGGATTAGGGAGAGAGGTCATGCCCTTATTTGAGGAAGAGTAAATACACAGCTGAGTGTTCCGCATTCCATGAACATTGAGGAATCCTGTTTTGAAACATGGGTGCTTTTATATTTCCTGCTATAGCAATCCCCTCATTTTACCTGTTAAGAATGCTTTCTCCTTTTGGTATTCCAGGGATAGATCCAAGGTATCTATAAACGATCCATGAAAAGAAGCGCTATTGCTGTTTCTTACGTTGTCCTGCCCCTTAATATAGATACAGTGTTCTCCCCATCAAAATCCATGTCTTCAGTCTTCAACATAAGGGGAGAAGTAATGTTGCTTCACTGATACACATCTTGATATGGAGGTGGTTCTCTTCCAGGAGCCTTTTCAATCTTCTGTTAGATCAGTCTATTGGTCCATCATCCTTGTCTACTTCTAACAGGTAGAGTATCATCATGTAGCTGATCTTTAAAAGTGGAGATACGTAGCAATGAATCTGGGATCTACAGCTAAAGAGTTTATATATTCCAGTGTCATTTCACTGGGATTTGGGGGAGCTGGAGTGGAGTGAGGGGATGATTGAATCTCTTTGGACTCAAATAAGTTAAAATAATGTTGGCAGTAAAATAATGTGTCAACAACAAAGGGAGATTTACTAATAAATCCTCTTACCATCCAGACGGAAAACTCTGTAATGATACAGAGCATTACTATAAGTAATTACTCTTCAGACTTTATCTGAAGTCCCACTGAATTCAGTGAGATTACCCAGCAGGTTCTTCCAGATTCAAATGAATCAGTTTCTACAGCAGAAAGAGGAAAGTACCAGAAGGAAATTGAGTTGACCCAAAGAACATTTTCTAAATACAAAGGGGTGTGTGTGTGCTTTGAGTCAGTGTTGACTCCTGGCAACTGCCTGGACAAGTCCTTGCAGTTTTCTTGGCAAGCTTTCAGAAGTGGCTTGTCATTGCCTGCTTCCTACAGCTGAGAGAGACTGACTGGCCCAAGGTCACCCAGCTGGCTTTGTGCCTAAGGCAGGACTAGAACCCATGGCCTTCCGGTTTCTAGCCTGGTGCCTTAACCACTACAGCAAACTGGCTCTTAAATACCAAGGAGTATATACAAAATTGTGCAGGCAGAAATTTTTTGAGTCTTCCCTGTGCGATTTTCCCTGACAACCCCCAGGATCTGCCCAGTCTTTGAACCTCCTAAATGAGTTGGCCTGTTGGTAGGAATTCCCTCAATAGCCTTACATACATTCTTACTGAGAACATGGGTGTGAATATCTTGTTTTTAAAAATACAGTCAGGTCCAGAAATATTGGGACATCGACACAATTCTAACATCTTTGGCTCTATACACCACCACAATGGATTTGGAATGAAACAAACACAATGTGCCTTAACTGCAGACTGTCAGCTTTAATTTGAGGGTATGTACATCCAACTCAGGTGAACAGTGTAGGAATTACAACAGGTTGCATATGTGCCTCCCACTTGTTAAGGGACCAAAAGTAATGGGACAATTGGCTTCTCAGCTGTTCCATGGCCAGGTGTGTGATATTCCCTCAGTACCCCAATTACAATGTGCAGATAAAAGGCCCAGAGTTCATTTCAAGTGTGCTATTTGCATTTGGAATCTGTTGCTGTCAACTCTCAAGATGAGTTCCAAAGAGCTGTCACTATCAGTGAAGCAAGCCATCATTAGGCTGAAGAAACAAAACAAACCCATCAGAGAGATAGCAAGAACATTAGGCGTGGCCAAAACAACTGTTTGGAACATTCTCAAAAAGAAGGAATGCACCGGTGAGCTCAGCAACACCAAAAGACCCGGGAGACAACGGAAAACAACTGTGGTGGATGACCGAAGAATCCTTTCCCTGGTGAAGAAAACACCCTTCACAACAGTTGGCCAGATCAAGAACACTCTCCAGGAGGTAGGTGTATGTGTGCCAAAGTCAACAATCAAAAGAAGACTTCACCAGAGTGAATACAGAGGGTTCACCACAAGATGTAAACCATTGGTGAGCCTCAAAAACAGGAAGGCCAGATTAGAGTTTGCCAAACGACATCTAAAAAAGCCTTCACAGTTCTGGAACAACATCCTATGGACAGATGAGACCAAGATCAACTTGTACCAGAGTGATGGGAAGAGAAGAGTATGGAGAAGGAAAGGAACTGCTCATGATCCTAAGCATACCACCTCATCAGTGAAGCATGGTGGTGGTAGTGTCATGGCGTGGGCATGTATGGCTGCCAATGGAACTGGTTCTCTTGTATTTATTGATGATGTGACTGCTGACAAAAGCAGCAGGATGAATTCTGCAGTGTTTCGGGCATTATTATCTGCTCACATTCAGCCAAATGCTGCAGAACTCATTGGACGGCGCTTCACAGTACAGATGGACAATGACCCAAAGCATACTGCGAAAGCAACCAAAGAGGTTTTGAAGGGACGGAAGTGGAATGTTATGGAATGACCAAGTCAATCACCTGACCTGAATCCCATTGAGCATGCATTTCACTTGCTGAAGACAAAACTGAAGGGAAAATGCCCCAAGAACAAGCAGGAACTGAAGACAGTTGCAGTAGAGGCCTGGCAGAGCATCACCAGGAATGAAACCCAGCGTCTGGTGATGTCTATGCGTTCCAGGCTTCAGGCTGTGATTGACTGCAATGGATTTGCAACCAAGTATTAAAAAAGGAAAGTTTGATGTATGATTATTATTCTGTCCCATTACTTTTGGTCCCTTAACAAGTGGGAGGCACATATGCAAACTGTTGTAATTCCTACACCGTTCACCTGAGTTGGATGTACATACCCTCAAATTAAAGCTGACAGTCTGCAGTTAAGGCACATTGTGTTTGTTTCATTCCAAATCCATTGTGGTGGTGTATAGAGCCAAAGATGTTAGAATTGTGTCGATGTCCCAATATTTCTGGACCTGACTGTATGTTCTTTAAGTCAACTACAGTACTGTGCAAAAGTTTTAGGCAGGTGTGAAAAAATGCTGTAAAGTAAGAATGCTTTCAAAAATATATATTGTAACTGTTTATGTTTATCAATTTACAAAATGCAAAGTGAGCAAACAGAAGAGAAATCTAAATCAAATCAATATTTGGTGTGACTACCCTTTGGCTTCAAACCAGCATCAATTCTTACATTTGCACACTTTGTACACTTGCACAAAGTCAGGGATCTTGTAGGATTAGAGTCAGGTGTATGATTAACCAATTATACCAAGCAGATGCTAATGATCATCAATTTCATATGTAGGTTGAAACACAGTCATTAACTGAAACAGAAACAGCTGTGTAGGAGGCTTAAAACTGGGTGAGGAACAGCCAAACTCTGCTACTAAGGTGAGGTTGTGGAAGACAGTTTCATGTCACAGGTCATACACCATGGCAAGACTGAGCACAGCAACAAGACACAAGGTAGTTCTACTGCATCAGCCAGGTCTCTCCCAGGCAAAAATTTCAAAGCAGACAGGGGTTTCAAGATGTGCTCTTCAAGCCCTTTTGAAGAAGCACAAAGAAACGGGCAACGTTGAGGACTGTAGATGCAGTGGTTGGCCAAGGAAACTTAATGCAGCAGATGGAAGACACATCACGCTTACTTCCCTTCAACATTGGAAGATGTCCAGCAGTGCCATCAGCATAGAAGTGGTGGAAACCAGTGGGACCCAGGTATACCCATCTACTGTCCAGAGATGTCTGGCCAGAAGTGGTCCTTAGAAGAATTGTGGCCAAAAAGCCATACCTCTGACATGGAAACAAGGCTAAGTGACTCAACTATGCATGAAAAGATAGGAACTGGGGTGCAGAAAAATGGCAGCAGGTGCTCTGGAGTGATGAGTATTGGCTGTAGCAGGAGGCAGTTTGCAGGAGGGCTGGGGAGCGGTACAACAATGAGTGTCTGCAGGCAACAGTGAAGCATGGTGGCGGTTCCCTGCAAATTTGGGGCTGCATTTCTGCAAATGGAGTTGGAGATTTGGTCAGGATCAATGGTGTCCTCAATGCTGAGAAATACAGGCAGATCTTTATCCATCATGCCATACCATCAGGGAGGCGTGTGATTGGCCCCAAATTTATTCTGCAGCAGGACAATGACCCCAAACATACAGCCAATGTCATTAAGAACTATCTTCAGCATAAAGAAGAACAAGGAGTCCTGGAAGTGATGGTTTGGCCCCCATAGAGCCCTGATCTCAACATCACCAAGTCTGTCTGGGATTACACAAAGAGACAGAAGGATTTGAGGCAGCCTACGTCCACAGGAGATCTGTGGTTAGTTCTCCAAGATGTTTGGAACAACCTACCTGCCGAGTTCCTTCAAAAACTCTGTGCAAGTGTACCTAGAAGAATTGATGTTGTTTTGAAGGCAAAGGGTGGTCACACCAAATATTGATTTGATTTGGGTTTTTCTTCTGTTCGCTCACCTTGCATTTTGTAAATTGATAAACATAAGCAATTACAATATATATTTTTGAAAGCATTCTTACTTTACAGCATTTTTTCACACCTGCCTAAAACTTTTGCACAGTACTGTAGTTCCTCAGATTGTAAGATTTTATATTATGAAACAACCATTTCAAGCTTCTCAGTTACATAGCATACTGTAAGTCATAGTAAAAGTTTCGGGGTTTTGCTGGTTTTATTATGACCAGTTAAAAATTTCCTAGTTTGAGGAATATTTAAAATCAGTTTTAGGATGCTACAATTCATGAAAACATTAGTCCTACATCTGTCTTATGACACCTCTATCATGAGCGGAACCCATTGAGATGAAGTATGTTTAAGCCCCACATAAATCAGTTAGATACAAGTCAACTGCTAATTGACTTGAAACAATTTAGAATCAGGTCATGTTTCCAAATGTATTGGAGGAATTTTTCCATCAACTACAGCAGTTCTTAATATTTCTGGATATGTCTTATCCAAAAGGCAACATTATTTAGAACTCTAAAATATTTCATTTCCCATTACACCAGTTATGTATGCTATATGATCCAGAGAAATTACAGATGTTTCACTGCAATAAATCTCTTTAAGATTTAGCAGATACATCATTGAGGTCTTGAATATAATTGAGAAAATCCGCTGTTTGAAAAAAATTATAATTTTATAATATAATAAGGTTTGATATCGTTTAATTTTATTCAGAATTGGTTCTCTTCTCAAAATTGCCATGTGTTGGTTTAAACTCATTTAAAAGAAAAAAAAACAAATACTGAAATACAGTATTTTGCATTGCCTCATGATTATTTTAAGAATCCAGAAATACAGTCCCAAAATAGCTTTAGTTCCATGAAGTGAAATTGGTTATGAAAAGACACTTTCAAAACTTTGTTTATTGCATACAGCTTTTTCATTTATTATAAATGACATTAAAATTGAGACACGTGTGAAGATCTGATTCCATAGCTCTAAGTGCAAAAAATAGGTGTGATCCCATTGATAAAACATGTTCAGTGTAGAATATAAATAACCCTAACTTAGGCCAAGCATCGTAATCCAGCAGTCGGCTTCTCACAGAGGCCACTGGTAAGATGCATGTCCCTCTTCTGCTGTTGTCCCTACAACTGGTATTTGAAGAAATGCCTTGCCCAACTCTTGATAGTTCTGTCCTCCATCCAATCCCCTTTTAAATCCAACCATATTATGGACATTACTCCATCTTACGGTAATGAAGAATACCTTCTCGTTTCCTCAATTATTGTTCTAATTCTCTTCCTAAAAAATCAGTATGACCTATATGTATCTTATGTACACCCTGCAGGAAAAGCAAATGTATTAATCATTGCAATTTCTGTATCATCCTTAAATGTCTCACTCTTTTATAATTTAATAGCCCAGCTATTTTCTTGGCTGGTTTTCTGCTTGAAATATATTTGAAGAAGTTCTCATTGTTTCTTCCTCTTTTGGGCCATGTTTCTTGAATTGTTTTGCATTCCACTGTGAGACTTCACACTTTTCTGTCAAAGTTTGTGCTCTTTGTTGTCCTTGTTAGGACTGGTTTTCTATTTCTTGGGAAAAGCTTAACATTTATGGCGTCTTTAAAATACTCGAGGGCTATGCCTCTTATGAACTTAACATCCTTTCTTACACTGTGAAATACCTTCTATCTGACTCTGTATTACTGTGGTTTTTAATAACTTCCAGACATCATGGGGAAATTTGGCCTTCTTGATTTTTTCAGTCTCTTTTCATCATTTTTGAAGTTTCCTTTTCTTACATCAAATGTGACTCCGCTAGCAATTTTTCTCTTGCAAATAAGCTAAAATGTAATAGCATTATACAGTTTCCTATCAATTCCACAATACTTACATCTTAACATTAGATCTTAACATTAGATCACAGGTAGTAGTACATCCCTAGATCTAATGTATGTCTGGATATTACTAACCGTACATGTTATATCCTCTGATAGAAAGAGAAACAAATCTACAAGTGTGCCCTTCCCTGTCCTTTCCAGTGTTTAAACCGATGGACTAGAAAAAGTTAGGATCAACACTCCTCTTAATAATGGAGCTCACAAATTAAGTTATTTGGTGCAGTAACTATCTCTCTAACCAACCAACATTCACAGGGCTGCTACTGTCAGGATAAAATGAGGGAACACTTAAAAGAATCAGTCTCTAGACAATGAAATGCACGATATAAATATAATGCATAAATATGGCATTGATGTCTTATGTTTTTCAGAGAATAGGGGAAGATATGGTAAGAACAAATTGAAATAAAAGACCATATGTACAAAACTGAAGAGACACAAATCTTCTGATTTATCTACCCCATGTTTCAACAGCATTTACCCACCAGATACCTATCACAAAATACCTCAAAACAAAATAAAAATGTTATAGAAAGACACCCAACTAGAGCAAGAGACAAACATACACTTCCTATTTTGACCCAACTATAATCTCAGACCTTAGCCATCATTAAGACTACAATCTGGAAGATAAGCCCTCATGAACTCAAATGGAACTAATTTATGCACACCTCCAAAGTAAGTCCTATTAAAATCAAAGATCTTACAAACCCAGTCAGTTTAAATGGGCCTTAAGGCACTATGCTCATATTGCTTCTGAGCAGTACACCACTACCACCACCTAGCAACCTACCAAAGGATGAAACTATCGGCTAATCATGTTTGTAACTACCTATTTCCAAATTCATCCCAAATTGAGGAGGAAGAATTAACTTTTTCCTTTCCCGCTATTTTGATTTACAAATTTTTTAGTCTTTTCCACAAGTATTGAAATAAGAGAAAAAAATTGATGGAAAGTTATCAAGGAGTACGTTGGTTGCTATCTGAAACAGCTTCTTTCCATAAGATATACAGTGCATTCGGAAAGTATTCAGACCCCCTTCACTTTTTTCAATTTTGTTATGTTGCAGCAATCGTTCAAATTCATTTTTTTCCTCATTAATCTACACTCAGTACCTCATAATGACAAAGTGAAAACAGAATTTTAGAAATGTCTGCACATTTATTAAAAAGGAAAAACTGAAATATCACATTGGCATAAGTATTCAGACCCTTTGCTCAGTACTTTGTTGAAGCACTTTTGGCAGCAGTTATGGCCTTAAGTCTTTTTTAGGTATGATGTGACAAGCTTTGCACACCTGGATTGGGGGATTTTCTGCCATTCTTCTTTGCAAATCCTCTCAAGCTCAATCAGGTTGGATGGGGACCATCGGTAGACAGCCATTTTCAGATCTCTCCAGAGATGTTCAATATGGTTCAAGTCAGGGCTCTGGCTGGGCCACTCTAGGACATTCACAGAGTTGTCCCTAAGCCATTCCTGTGTTGTCTTGGCTGTGTGCTTAGGATAATTGTCATGTTGGAAGGTGAACCTTTGGCCCAGTCTGAGGCCCCAAGCACTGTGGAACAGGTTTTCATTGAGGATATCTCTTTCCTTTGCTCCATTCAGTTTTCCCTCAAACCTGACCAGTCTCCCAGTCCCTGCTGCTGAAAAACACCCCCACAGCATGATGCTGCCACCACCATGCTTCACTGTTGGGATGGTATTGGGCAGGTGATGAGCGGTGCCTGGTTTCCTCCAGACATAATGTTTAGAATTGAGGCCAAACAGTTCAATCTTGGTTTCATCAGACCAGACTGTTCCTCACAGTCTGAGAGTCCTTCAGGTGCTTTTTGCAAACTCCAAGTGGGCTTTCATGTGTTTTGCACTGAGAGGCTTCCGTCTAGCCACTCTGCCATAAAGCTCAGATCGGTGGAGGGCTGTGGTGATGGTTGTCCTTCTGGAACTTTGTCCCATCTCCACACAGGATCTCTGGAACTCAAAGTGACCATCAGGTTCTTGGTCACCTCTCTTACTATGGCTTTTCTCCCCCAATTGCTGAGTTTGGCTGGGCAACTCTTGGAAGAGTCTTGGCCAAACTTCTTCCATTTGAGAATGATGGAGGCCACTGTGCTCTTGGGAACCTTCAGTGCAGCAGAAATGTTTTTGTAGCCTTCCTCAGATCTGTGCCTTGCAATAATCCTGCCTCTGAGCTCTGCAGGCAGTTCCTTTGACCTCATGGCTTTTGCTCTGATACAGTATGCGTTGTCAGCTGTGAGGCCTTCTAAAGAGAGGTGTGTGCCTTTCCAAATCATGTCCAATTTAATTTACCACAGGTGGACTCCAATCAAGGTGTAGAAACAGCTCAGCAACAATCAGGAGAAATGGGAGGCACCTGAGCTAAATTTCAAGTGTTGTTGCAAAGGGTCTGAATACTAATGCCAATGTGATATTTCAGTTTTTCCTTTTTAATAAATTTATAGACATTTCTAAAGTTCTGTTTTCACTTTGTCATTATGGGGTACTGAGTGTAGATTAATGAGAAAAAAAATGAATTTGAACAATAGTAGTATCAGGCTGCAACATAACAAAATTGAAAAAAGTGAAGGGGGTCTGAATACTTTCCGAATGCACTGTAGGTTCTGATTCTGACTTCCAAAAACTGGGCTTGACTCCTCTAGGTTAATTAAATAAAAGTATAGGAATGCAAATGAATCCTTCTCAAAACACATATACATATGCAAAAAAAATAAATTTGTCTTGAAACGATTCTCTATTTCTACTATAAAGAACTGTAAACTAAAATACTCCCTTTAAAGAGGCTATGTGAATACCTCAGCAATTCTATATTGAAGATGTGCCAAGTGAAATATTTCTTTGAAGGAAGGTGATTGTTATGAAAAACCACCTAGCAAAATGCTGCCTAAATTCCCTTTAAAGAGGAGAGGGGAAATGGCACCTCTCCCCTTATATTATAAAGAAGAGATTACAAAGACAGAGAAAGATAGAAAATAACACTATAGTATTTCTTCATAGAGGCCCTGGCCCTGGAATTAAAATGCACTCCTCTGGATAGTGTCACTAGTGTCTACAATGACTCCTTTGCATGAGATTTAGTTTCACATTAAAAAAACATACAATTATATGTAAATTTCCTGCTGAAAAATGTTTGTATCTTACAAAAGATGTTTACATGTAGAATGAAGTAAAAACACAAGGGCATGCTAGAATGAACTGGAAATAAATAATATCTTACTAATCTGAGAATATATATTTTAAAAAACTTATTTGGGTATTTCAACATAAATAAAATTATCTCATTCACCATAGTAATGTTAACCACAGTACTGTATGCACTTACCACTACTTACTTGGATTACTGCAATGCAGCCTACATGGGGCTGACTCTGAAGACCACTGAGAAACTGCAACTGATATAAAATGCATCAGCTCCTAGATTAGCAAATCAAATGCACTATATTCATATAACATCTGTTCTATGGTCACTGCACAGGTTACCAGTATGTTTCCTGGTGTAATTCAAAGTGATGGTTTTAACCTATAACCTTGGCAGCAAAGTACTTACAGAACCATCTTCTCCACACTGAAGAGGCCTGCCTAACTTACCCATTGCACACACACTTCCAACATCTTTTAATGATGCCTCAGATACATGAAGGGGCAGAAGCTGCAGGCAGTGTTTTTTGCTTAGAACCTCATATTCCAGTCTTCTTCTGGAAATTAGGTTGATGCCTTCATTGGCAGCCTTCTGGAAGCTATTAAAGACAAAGCTGTTCCAGAGTGTCTTTGGGTAGTGAATTGCCACGTCGGTGCCTAGTATATTATGGCAGATTTGTATTTTATTTTGATAATAGGTTTCTACTCCATGTTATGTTTTTATGATGTAAGCTGCCTCGAGTTGTTTTCTCAGTCCAGGGGATACAAATACAGTAAATTATTGAAGAAATATTAACCATCAGCTCCTATAAAGTTAAGGTGCCATGCAAATCACTATGGAATTATTACTTACTTGCTGTAAGATGCAGTAGCTTCACTAGCTTCAGTATAGCCTATTAATGCCATTAGGACTATTCAAGAATAAATGGATTGTAAACACTCTCTTACTTCAGTAAAAAGGATTAGTTTAATTAATATGGCTTTATAGAATACTTCCAATTTTAATTTTATTCTTCATGCAAAAACCTAGCTTTTTTCCAAATTTCCATAAAAGATTGCCGGAACAGCTCAGTAAATACTATTTCTCTCATACATACATATTATTCACAAAATATGAAATTCAATGTTAAATAGATCACATGTATTAAGTTGAAGTGCATGGTTGTTTGGTAAATCACCAGTCAATTCTTGACTCCATGACAATCTAAGTAGAATTCCTTTAATTGGCAGCATGTAATGCTTTATTTTGTAAGCATCAACATATTATGGGATCCTGTTCTTGCTTTATTTAACCAAAAGGTTTGTAAATGTACAATATTGCAAACTAGACCACAATAAAGTGCATCTAAAGTTGTATTTCTAAAAATAAAAGCCATGGCCTTTTGAAACAGCAACATTCTTAATTAGGGTACATTGCTTAGTTGGGCATGGACTTGTCCTGCAATCATCCCATAACTTTAGTTTTAAATAGCACTTGACTGCATGAATTAAGCATATAATGGAAAAATCCATGTAAGAGATCACAGCTGTATTAACAGAATTTGTATGACTTAAGATGTTTATGGGTCAAGGTTACACATATTACGAAATTGTGAATAATATTTTCAGAGTCATTCCTTTTGAAAATCTTTGTAAATAGTAAAATGTATTTAAATAATGGAGCAACAAAATATTTGCATGATATATGTTACCAGCAATAACTGTGCTCAGACTGAGGAAGTGCTTTGCTTTAAATAATAAAATGACAGTTGTCTTTTTAAAATTTTTATGTCTGCCAGTTAACCCAAAATACATATAAAATGTAGAATTTTATTTGCTGTACACCTGATATAGAAATATAATACTAGCAGCTGATTTCCCAAAGTTTCTTAAGAAAAAAAGCCAACAGTTTTCTTTTACACTACATAGAAAAAAGTTTAAAATTAAACATTTCACTGACATTATTCTGCTGTATTTTCTTACTTTGGTAATTTCAGATAAATTGCACCAACTGGTAAGATCTGATTGCAATATAATAGCTGACTTAAATTTGCAACAGTAAAGGGATATACACTCCCCTTTTCCCCATTGTCTAAAGAATATAGTTACAGTGCCTTTCACAAATAGAATGTGTTCATGTTGGTTTATTTGGTTTTGAACCTCCAGGAAAAAAAAAATCAAGCATCAAATGAAATGTATCTTCTCCTCTCAAAAGTTTAAAACAACATACCCACACAAAGTTATTTCAATGTGAATTTTTGGACCACCTTCCTTGATTGCCCAGCTAAACCATCCCAACTGCTTAACATACATTATTCTATTATGCTAGCCTGTTTGGACATGACAACATGTTTAGTCAAGAGTTCAGGCTACAGTGGAAACGTATGCAACTCTTACTCAATGAAATGTCTGCAGCAAAACTACTCTTCATATTAAGTGCCACAATCATTTTATAGCTTTGCATTTTTAATACTTCAACTTTTTATATTTTTTCATTGTTGAAGAAGTGATATCACAATCTCAAATCAAAGTCAACACTGCAGTGAGGAGAGCTTTTCTACTTTATTACAAAGAGAAGAAGCCTTTATGTGGTCAGAAAATACAAGATTGATCTTTTTATTTTTTCTCTTCCTATGAAACGCTGCTGTTCAAACAGCCAGAGTGAATTGTCTCAGTTCACTTCGTTAAGTCCCATCACATTCACTTGGGTATGGATGTCCTTGGCTGCTGAAATCTGGCCCTTTAGTGCACAGGGCGACATAGATGTCCCCTGACCAGCAGTTCCAGAATGTCCCGTTTTCATATATTGCATCCATGCACACCTCCTAAAAATGAGGTACAGCAGGGCAAACATTTTCCAAAATAGATGTCATATATATAATATATACACATTCGTACATACATACCTTTATTCATGTGATGTCCAAAAATTTAAAAAAAATGTACACATTTATTACAAAATCGTAACAAAGACTGGACAGTGTTTTGCTCATTCTGGAAAGATGAAGCTCAGTAACACACAACCTTGGAAATGAACCAAAAGTTGTGGCAATATCTTTCTTCTAAACAGATATTCTTGCATTAAGTTGGCGAAAACTGCCTTTTCAAAAACTGAAGGGGAAGTAAAATGAAGGAAGCAGACCTTGCTCATCTTTCCAAATGAAATACGAGAAGGATCTTCACATAAAAATGCACAAACATTTTTTTTTATTACCAAGAGTGCTACAATGAACAATGCAAATTTTATTGTCTATTTTGTTTCTTTTTTCCTTTTTTTTTTACATTTTGGAAACTAAGTAGTAAACTTTTGTCAGTGTACTTGCTTGTCTTTACAGACCCAAGCTTGTCTGCTGGCAAAAAAATAAAAATAATATAAAAAAAAATCCGACCCTGCTCAAACTAAAGGAAAACAAATTATAAATTTAGTTGTTGGGCAGCACATAATTAGTAAGGCAGGACTTCAAATGGTGACCCTTTTGCATGAACCAATTGCCAGATCCTCAAAAGGAATTAAAACCGGGATGCCTGAGCCACTTCAGTTTTGCAGTTAGGTTGAGTATTGTGCTGAGACAGCCATACCCCAAGACAAGGGAAGTCTTCAGAAGGCTTGCTGAGCAGGGTTGTAGTTGAAGGTGGATGGCAGATGAGGCCGTTCTTCTAGTTTGTCATATTCCAGATGGAACTCCTACAAACCCAAAGAAAGGTAATTATTCTACTATCAGGCAACAGGCCATTAGAACTAATGGTTCATACTAGCGCACATTTAACCCAAAGAAAGCACTGTTTCTTTCAAATAAATGAACTAAATTTTCCCTTAGAACAGTCTTTTAGAAACTCGGGTAGTCTTTTAGTTGTCTGTCTCTTATTATAATATACATATTTCTAAATAAAGATATTAACATTAGTATCACATTATGCTTCTGGAAAGCAGTGATTTTTTAAAAAAAAGATTCACTATTTTCCAATGCTTGCAATATGCCTTGCATTTATTTTATACTAACTGCATGAGATCTAACTGCAGCTAGATTAACTTTTTAAAAATGAAGAATTTAAAATAAAGATTTGGGTTAGTATTGCCCATATATAGTTCTGTGAGAAAGCATTTGCCTCCTTTCAGATTTTCTGAATTTTTGCACATTTTTGCCAGTGAATGTTGTCAGAGCTTAATGTGGGTCCTATTAACACATAAGTATATTTGGTGCTTATTTTAAAAATAAGATAATCCAACATGAGATGTGCTACTGTGAAAAGTAATCATACCCTTATATTAAGTAACTGTTATACCATATTTAGCTGTAAATACTTACAACCAACTGCTTCCTGTAATAGGTGATCAGTCTCTCACATCACTATGTAGGAACGGTGCCATTTTTTAAAAATGGGGAACTATTTCAAATCAGTAACATGAGAATTTTCTAGTATGAACTTCTTGTTCCAGACCGTGTCACAGCATTTCTATGAGGTTGAGGTCTAGACTTTGATTTCACCATTCCAAACCACTGAATTTGTTCTCCTTATTCCATTCCCTTGTAGCCTTGCTTATTCATTAGGGATCACTGTCTTCTTACATGACCCACCTAATCTTCAGCTGATGGACCGAATTATTTGTGGAATTCTCCAATACCAAGCAAAATTCAAGCTTTCTGTAATTATGTCAGATTATCCAGGTTCTGAGGCAGTAAAACATACTTAATCCATGACAGTACCACTTCCATGCTTGACAGCAGATATGAGGTTCTTATTGTGGAATACAGTGTTCATTCCTGCAAACTGCAACTGAATTGACTGAGCCAGGAGGCAATTATTTTTCACATTTGGCAATGCATACTGGATTTCTTTCTTTATGAAATAAATGAAATCCATAGCAAATGTTGGTGTCATTTATTCACTCATACAAACTTTATTTATCAGTAAGTCCCCTATGAAGCTCTGATAACATTCAGCAGCAAATATATGTAACCATTCAGAAAATCCAAGAGGGGTGAATACTTTCTCATACAACTTTATCTACAGGTCCAACTGACACTTTGAAAAGTACCTGGAAAGAAAACAAATAATCAGTAAAAATATTAATTGCTTGAAATTAGATGGAAGCTGGTGCTCTCTGAATGCAAATGTTTCTCTCTTCCTCTCTGTATCAGGGAAGTACATATTCAATAAAAGAGAATATATGTAGCTCAGGGATGAACTGTGGAGTCCTTGTTGGAGGCACTGATGATGTTACCTAGTCAGGTAATGAAATGTTTTCAAGTAAACAACTAAGTTCAGGGAGCACCAAGGACTCCACACGTACATATTCATTATAGCACAGAGCAGTCACATCACTGCCATGTATGAAGATGTGTTTGCAAACCCACTTAAACATTCCAGGAAGCCTCAGATTGGCTGTCCATTTTGTGGTTAAAAACCTTAATTACTACTAGCTTTAGGAAGATATTAAAAACTCAGGTTCAAGAAAAAAAATTCACAAAACTGTTGTAATAGACCAGTCAACAAGTACTAAATGGTAAATATTCTGCAAGTAACCACTTACAGTACTGTTTTTACACATTCATTATGCAAAGAAAAAAATTTCAATCTCCATCTTTTTTCCCTTAAATGTACTGTAAAACATTTATCTTGAGTCATACTTGAAGAAGCAAAGAAAGGTACAAATTATAGTTTAATATCTCTATATTAAGAAGCATATCTCTGAATGGGAATTAAGTAAAAATGGTTTTCACTATGAAGTTGTTTCAAGGATGTTACCACATAATTAGCTTTCCCCCATGACATTATTATATTTCAATTACTTACACAATAAAGGCCTTAATTTATTCATTTTATTAGCACAACTTATATGCCTCTCTATTTCCAGAAACTGAATGGCATAGTTTTACTACAGTAAGATTAAAAACAGAAATCAATTAATACAATTACAATAATTCAATTCAATTGACCATCATTTGGGGGTAGCTTGATTTTATTTATTTCCAAATTGCTTTCAAAGAGCCATGTTTTTACAGTTCTCCAAAAATGTACTAAGGAAGGCATGGATCAGTACTCCATAGAAGGGAGGGGGCCATCACCAAGAAGGCTCAAGTCCAAAGTCCCTGAAGATGGCATTCTCTTACTCCCAGGTATTACCAGAAGAGAAATTCAATTCAGAGATATCCTAGGCCCTGAGCAATGTAGGGCTTTAAAATGACAATTAGCATATTGAATTGCCCCCAGAAGCTAAGTGATAGCCAATGCAATTCCCACAGTACTGCTGTTATATGGCACTCATAACTACCCAGGCAGCTGCATGCTGCATCAGCTGAAATTTCCAAATGGTCTTCAAGGCAGCCCCATCTACAGCAAATTGCAATAATCCACCTGGCGACAAGGTGGCAAGAACATGAGTGGCTGTAAAGACTGCCAACTGAGGAAAGGCCACAACTGGTACACAAGGTGAAACTCTGCAATGGTTCTCCTGGCAGAGATCCACCTGCTATTCAAGTAGAAACTACGATTCCAGGAGGACTCCCAAGTTGCAGGCCACTTCTGTCCAGGGCAATCCAGAATAAAAGATGAGCTATCTCTGTATTCAGTTGGATTCCAAATCCATAGCCATTCTATCTTCGTAGGATTTAGTTCAAGCTTGTTTTTCCCCACCTGAGCCCTAACAATCCCTAAGTACTGGGTCAGAACCTTCAGTCACTACATCTCTTGCCTGACTCAGAGTAAAGACACATAATTGCATATTATCAATATACTGTTTATATGTCACTCTGGGCCAGCGGATGAATTTTTCCAGTAGTTTTATGTAGATGTTACACTGTAGGGAAGAAAGGACCAGGTCCCATAAAGAATGGCTGAAGACTTGACCTCCCTTCACTCACTATCACAGACTGGAACTGGCCACTCAGGAAGGAGGATACCCAATGAAGGACATGATAAATGATACTGAAGGCTGCTGAGAGGCCCATCAAGATCAGGATAGTCACATCTCCTCTATCCTGATCCCACCAAAGACCACTGATGAGAGTAAACAATGTGGTTTCAATCCCACATGGTGGCCTGGCTTGAATCCTGACTGAAAGAGGTTCAGATAATTTGTTATATCCAGGTCCTTTGTAACTATGGTTCAACCACTTCTGACAAACTTCCACAAAAAGAGAAGATTGGAGACTGGTCAATGGTAGTCTAAAATTGCTAGGTCAAGCTATGGTTTCTTCAGGAAGGGATGTATCACCCCCTCTTTCAAGTGAGAGGCACCATTCCTTCACTCAAGAATGCATTTACCATAACCCACACCTAGCATTCTCTCACCTCCCTACACTTTCACCAGTTAGGTACAACAGGAAGCTAATCTACTGGTGGACAGCTAACAGCACAGAGGATCCTGTTCACTTCTTCAGGATTCACAGGCATAAATCAATCCCTGATAACTTCACAACACAAAACCTCTGTCATCTCAGCTGAATCTGCTCATCTGGCATCTGTTTAATTTTAATAAAAAAACAAAGCAAACTGAAAACAAAAAATAAGCTCTCATTTACTAGAAAGTCATGACACATTTCTGACCCAGAGAATTAAAAGATCAGCTACAGTTGAAATAAAAACACAGTGAATGGAAAGTGACCCAAAGAAACTAACATTCATACAAATTTAAAACATTTTTCTTCCACCATATGCACACCTCCATCCACACGATAAGAATTTTCAGAACCAGAGCCTCAGATGTCACTGTATTTTAAACTAGTACTAGTGAACATGTCTCACAATTTAAGAATTTGTGAGAAAAAAAATGTATAGTAACAAAGAACATGAGTTTTAAAGATTTGTCTGGAAAAAAAAAGTACCTTAGCTACTTTTCTCCAGTTAAGACAGTCAAAGAAATAGTATGTTCCTCTCTCATATGTATTGGTTTTCATTGTTGGCTCCATGCCTGGTGCCCTGGTAATCCATACTCTCTCTTCTTTGTGGTATCTCCAATCTCGGTTAAATCTTTCATCATCCAATCAGGAAAGAAAAGAACCTATTAGCTGGACTGATCAATTTGTTAAAGAATAAAATCAGAATTCACAATATACCTTCATCTATACAACTATGTTAAGTATGTGCTTCTATGTGCAATAGCTTATAAAAATATTTTTATATACTGTAAATCCCTTTGCAGCACACTGTCCTAAATGCAAAGGTAGGTTAATTAAAGGAAGTATTTAAGTATTAAAAGATAAAGTGGAGCTGTTTGCCTTCCAATAATTGAGTGTTTTATAAAAAAGAAACACTTATCACAACTGACCATTTATAAATAGAGAGAAGCCCACTGAATAGCAGTCATTTTTTGAGATTATCCATAATGTGTTTTCAAAACTCCAAGCATGTCTACTAATCCAAAAGATTCCATATTCATGACATAGGAGTTCTCTACCATATAAAGCATGAGAGAAGGAAGTCTACAAGTGGAAGATTTTTTAAAAATTTAAGCAGTTTTTGCTTGAACTTCCCCTTCACATGGCATACAGCAGTAATTT
The DNA here is from genome assembly GCF_059951505.1 of Python bivittatus. Classification (NCBI taxonomy): domain Eukaryota; kingdom Metazoa; phylum Chordata; class Lepidosauria; order Squamata; family Pythonidae; genus Python; species Python bivittatus. The sequence continues at coordinate 20,983,192 of NW_028277058.1, read as the reverse complement.
ATTTTTAAAAGAAAAGCTATTCATAATCTTAAAAATTATCTGAATCATTCTCTATTATAAAATTCACTAAAACATGAACATACAGCTCTACTGCTGCTAATAGCTGTAATACATCTCCTCCATTCATATAATAGAGATAAAAGAGTAGATCTTCCCCATAGCGACCAAGCTTTATTGCAGCCAACTGAAAAGAAAAAAAAAAGACTTTAAAAAACTCTTAAAAGGAATGGGGCATAAAATCCAATGTAAAATTTTTATTTATATTACTAAGAGACTATTAAAAAATAAAGATCTTAGAGTTAACTCTTTGACACTATACAGACACATCCATGTAGTTGGTAAGAAATAGAAATGCTGCCAGAATAATTTAACTGGCTTCCCTAAACTTCTCTAGAAGTTTGTTCTAGCACCTACTTCTAGTAAGAATGGCAAAACAAACCAGGGAATCTCTGCCCATTAGCATCATATCTAAACCAGAATTCCCGTTTCTCAATAAACCAGAATCATAACCACAGACTTGTACAATTCTTGATGGTTAGGAGAGATTTAAACCAAAGATCTTACTGGAGATACAATGATAGACAAACTAGAGGTAAAGACTTCCCAGTCTGTTTAGCTATTCTTCTGACACACATAACTAAGTAGAGGCGACTAAGCAGCATCCACACTCATATTACATTTGAACAAGATCTAAGAGAACCTGGACCGTGAACCTGTGTCCAAGTATGTTTTTTCCTTGTAGTGCAATAATATAGTCATTAGAGTTTGAAATGTCCTATTATAATTTACCTATTTAGAAGTACTGAGTGAAGAATTAGAAAAAAATTATCTTAGAATCTGTTTTCTATCAAACGTTTATAATTCTGTATTCTGTCTCTGTAATTAGCATTCTGGCCTTTGATAATATATCTTCTGCAAATAAATTTGTTTTGAGTACAGTACTCCGTCACACTGCCATTTCTTACATATATGCACATTTCCAAACACAGTAAGACTTTTCCATGAGGAAAAGCAAAAATATACAATATATGGATTGATTATTCTGTTAAAGTAGCATTTATTATGTTAATAAAAAAGTCCACCTATTCTCCTGAAATATAAACTGAGAACAAATGTGGTGATTTTATTTGGCTTAATAAAACTGTTAAAAAATTCAAACTATTCATTAAGATACCCTATATTTTAAAGAAACTTTTCTCTAAAATATAGAATACCATAATAAGGAAATGTGTTTAAGAAGGAATAAATATTTAGCAATTATATACAGATTTTTAGCATTTGAACCATTTTATATATATTTATCCTAAAAATAGCCTGTTAGCTTAGTGTCACTGCAGAATGACACTTTATTCAGGTAATCTGATGAGTTAATACCACTATGCATACAGATTCTCAAAAATGTAACAGCCTGAGAAATTTTATTTATTTCTATTTTATTCTGTTAAGGGACCATAAAGTATACTCACCTTATCCCTAATGTGAATATTTGTTAAGTATTCAGAAGGAACATGGAAGTCTGGATAAGGGAATGAGACGTGATTTAATTCTTAACCCATGATACTGATTTTCAAGAACATTAAGAGTACAGTATGTTAAATATACATGAATTAATTGATCAACCCTACCTATGTCTTGAGGTCGACAGGGTGAAGAAGCCCAAGGTGATGCAAATTTGGGGTAAAGATTTCTGCATAGAAAACAAAGGTGACTTAGTTGCTAAAGATCATTCCTTTTCAAAATGCTGTTCACACACACATACAGAAACAGGTTTGCACATTTACCTAGATTCTATACAAAACATCTACTGAATATACCAGCTGGCCCTGTGTCCAAATGGAATCAACATTTGCAAAGACTGTCTGTTTAACCTGATTGCTTCTTATACTAGTACTGCATCTAAAGTTCCTTATAATATCCAAACCTTAACTGGGTGCCTTTCTTTTAAGTCTGAGAATTGCTTGATTTGTACTCCTTCCATTGGTATCTTGGAAGAACGAAGGGAATGTAATGAGGTAATTCCCAAGCTTAAAAGAAAGTCATCCAATTCAGCCACAATGTTCTTAACTATCAAGTAGATGCAGTGCTTTAGAGCTGAAGAACAAAGGTGATTCAAAGTGCATGGGGTTGCTGCATGTTTTCCTGGGACTGCGTGGCTGCATGGTTTAATACATAAAACCAAATCAGATTTCCTGAGTAAAGTACTAATTCATGCCATATTGTATTGGGGGGCGGAGGTGGGAGGGCCTATTGCTAGACTTCAGTTTTCATCAGCTCAAAGGGTATAGCCAGTAATCAGGGATAATTGAAATTGAAATCTAGTAAAATACAGAGTGTCTCAAATGCCATACCCAACAGTTTAGTATCTCTTAATTGCATTAAACTAGCATTTCTGAACACTTTTTACAAGCAATTCCTCTGTGAAATGTTTTTCGTCCTGTAGTTCAGCAGTAATCTTACTGGTACAGATTCTCCATCTCACCTCTAAACACATAACATTTCACTCATAACTATATAAAATGTTTGATATTAAAATGTCTAAATATTACAATAACGCAAAACCCTAACATTCACACTGTAATTGTTCTGAAATAACCCAACTCATCCATTCTGCATCATTATCTTCTACAGTCAGGAACTGAAAAAGGTCATTTAATGTTTCTGTGGTTCTCCTTCCCCATGGACTGCAAACCTTATTTTTCCTTTTTTCACAAGTAACTTAAAAACACTAAATAAGGATCCAGTGGGAATTGTAAGTTTGTAAAAAGCATGAATCTTTGGATTCTGCCTTACAAGATTAACAAAAGATTTTTCTTATGAGCAAGAAAAATGGGACATTTTCAGCTCATATACATGAACAGACTAAATTAAAAGGCATATTTTATAAGCACAAGTTTATTTCAAATAAAATGAATACACTCTTATTGGATTTATTTTTTGTTGAATAATTTCCCTTTAAATGTTGAAGATGCAAGATTAAAAGTTGACAAGCTTTATATAGTAACATTACACAGCACAAAAAAGTTGCACAAAAATACTAAAACATCATTTGTGTCTTTCAGGAATAGTTTTGTTTTTTTTTTTAAAGAAAACTATTGATTTTTAGAAATATTAAGCCTATAATCCCCAAATTCATGCACTCCAGATATGGCTGCTGGCTGGCAATTATAGGTAGTCCTCGCTTAGCAACCACAATAGGGACCAGAAAATTGTCGTTAAGTGGGGCAGTTGTTAAGCGAGTCACCATGTGACCAGACCCAATTTTACAACGATTTTTACAATGGTCATAAAGCGAATCACATGGTCATAAAGCAAATCCAGCTTCCCCAGTGGACTTTTTTGCCAGAATTCACTTAATGATGTGATTTGCTTAACAACCATGCGATTCACTTAACCACGTGATTCACTTAATGACTGCACTAATTCGCTTTATGATCCGTTATAAAAAAGGTTGGAAATTGCGATCACGTGACTGTGGGGAGGTGGTGCGACAGTTTGCAACGGCCATAAGTGCAAGCACAGGTTGTAAAGCACTTTTTTCTGAGGCCATTGTAACTTCGAACTGTTGTTAAATGAATGGTTGTTGAGTGAGGACTACCTGTATTGATGATTTAAGACCAGATCACTCTGGAGTTATTGTCACTTAAATCTTGCAAGTATAATTGAACAGATTAGTAAGAGGGGCATATTAGGACATACTTTCAATTAAGCAAAAAGGATATGGTCTACCTATTATTCTTAAGAAAGCAGAATGTTAATTTTGAACAACAAAGACAACTTCATGCCATGTTTTGCAAGAACCTAAAGGGGAATCTGATTATGAAGCTATCCCAAATATAAGCAGTTTATTTATCTCATTAGTTAAGCTTCAACACCAAGAACTAGATAATAAAAAAAACACAAAATAAACTTATTAGAAAAAGTAGGGTAAATATTTGATACTGTAATGTCATGTCCAATACTGGAAGAAATCTGTGATGAATTTTAAACAATATAAGATATTGCAATAACATTACATAAAATTAAATTAGAACCTGATGTTGAGTATACAAAGATATGCTAACATGGCTTAATTTTTTACACTAAGTACTGTATGTAGTAATCCTCTCTTCATCAATACTGCCAATACTTTATTGATGAAGAAAGGATAATCTATAAATAGTTGGATAAGGGATTAATGTATCATTTACAAAGTGTAGTGACTATAAAAGGTGATCTGTTGAGCTATAGTAAAGCCTCAGTTTAACAGACCTCCATGCAACAGATTCTGGATCCACTAAATTTCCATCCAGACATCTTGCTGAAATGACAAGTAACTTTGTTAGATCCAAAGTAGCCCAGATGAAGCAATTAAATATAATTCTGCATCATTTGTGTAATGCTGTCATTGAAGAAGTGATGCAATTATGTCATCTGCCTTAGTTTATATCATAATGCCATCATATCACGATCATCACAAATGATGCAATTCATAATTTATTTTTTGCCACTTCCATTATTTGACTCTTACATCTTTGAAAGAATTGAGGAGTAATGGACAATCCCTCCCCAAAATTGGTCCATTAAATTTCACTATAAATTTCACTGTACTATTGCTTTGTCATTAATGCTCATTACATTTTTCCATTGTTGCAGCAATTATCAACATACTTGAAAATACCACTCTTCTTTTGTCATATTAGCTCTTGATATGTGTCATATTAGTCATATGTCATATTAGCTTTTGACTGTGACTGAATTAACATTATTTTAACATTTAACGTTAACATTCCACAGGTCCCTCAAAACCTGGCTATGCCTTCAGGCCTGAGGATCCCAGGGGACTGGGGAGATCTTGTGATGGCTCCCTTACTGTAGCTAGCCTCTCTTCTTCTTGTGCTTTTTTATAGTTTTTAAAAATGAATGTTTTTATGTATTTATTGGTTTTTTAATTAAGTGTTGTACGCTGCCCAGAGTCACTTTTTTGTGAGATGAGTGGGTATACAAATTTGATAAATGAATGAATGAATTAATTAATTAATTTTGATATCTGGAAAAGGTATATGCTTGAGAATAACTTTATCAAAACATGAATGAAATGTGTTACATTTTGGAATAATAAACTAGCTGTTCATTAATTTGATATAAACTTAACTGGATCAGAGAAATGCTACAAACAAACCATACCTGTGCAAAGCTTTTGGTAGTCTTTTTCATTATGAGGGGGGACCCAAAAGAACCCGGAATTTATTTATAAAAAATCATGTATTTATTGTTACATGTTCAAACTTCAGTCACCTTCAAAGTATTCTCCATTTGATGCACTACACCTATTGAGACTTTTTTCCACTACTCAAAACAGATTTTGAACTCATCGGTTTTGATGCCTTTTAGTGCTTCTGCTGTTTTTTGTTTCACCTCCTCCACATCAGCAAAATGTCTCCCTTTGAAGACTTTTTTCATCCAGGGAAACAAGAAAAAGTTGCACGGGGTGAGATCGGGTGAATAGGGAGGGTGGGGCACAAGGGTCATGCCGTTTTTGGTCAAAAACTACTGAACACTCAGCGTGGTGTGTGCAGGTGCATTGTCATGGTGGAAGAACCAGCCACCTGTTTGCCACAACTTGGGATGTTTCTTCCGCAAATCGGGACACAACCTTCTCAAAACTTCCAGATAAAAACTTTAGTTGACCATTTCACCCAGAGGAACAAATTCCGAGTGCACAATCCCTCTCACATCAAAGAAACAGGTGATCATTGTTTTCACGTTCGACTTCGCTTGTGCTTTTTTGGGTCGTGGGGATGTGGCAGTTTTCCATTGGCTCGATTGCTGTTTCATTTCGGGGTCGCAGGCGTAGTACCAAGATTCATCTCTGGTTATGACTTTTGAAAAAAAATCAGGGTCAGCCTCCAACTGCTCCTTCAAAGCACGGCACACAGTCAAGCGATTGTCTCTTTGTTCAGGCGTGAGCAAGCGAGGCACGAATCACCCATCACGAAATAGGCAAACACATTGAAAGAGTCTCTAAAGAAAAATAATAACTGAAGCCGAACACAGCCTCTCACAACAACCCAGCTGGTACACTGATGCAGATGGGTTCCTAGAACACTCACCTAGCGGGGGAAGCCTATATTACAACAGGCCCGCCCTCCAGAAGATAATTCCAGGTTTTTTTGGATCCCCCTTATATATTCATCTTAATAAAGTGGTAAAATATGGGTAAAAGAATACTACAATTTGCTGGACTCACAATTGAAAAACTACACTCAAAGAGTGCTCATTAATAGCTTCATTTCAGTTGGAGGGAAACATCAAGTAGAGCGCTATAGAACTACTGTCTAGGTCTTATACTGTTCAACATTTCTATCGATGACTTGGATGAGGGAGCTGAGAGGACACTTAGCAAGTTTGTGGATCATACAAAGCTGGGATGACTGGAACCAGTGGGTGACAACTACAAATCAGTACATTCAGATTCGATGTTACAAATAACTTCCTGACTAAGTTGCTGGCCAGTGAAAAAGATTGCTTAAATGAAGTAGTAACTTCTTTTTCACTGATGGTCTTCAAACAGAGGCTACATAATTATTTGTTGAAAATGTTCCAATGGATTTTGCACTGAGTTGAAAGTTGAGCTAGATATTCCTAAGTTCCCTTTTCCCTGTGAGTTCCCTCTAAGTTCTCTCATCCTGCTGTGTCCAGGAATTATGTGGCTGAAAATCACAGAAAATGTGATAAAAGTCCAAAGCAATATTACTGGGGTTGAATTCTCACCTTCCCCCAATCTCCCAATTTACTGGAGTTTTGAGATTTTTATAAATGCAATAGCTAATTTTTAAATTATTATTATTATTTACAATTCTGTGCAAAAGGTTTAGGCAGGTGTGAAAAAATGCTGTAAAGTAAGAATGCTTTCAAAAATATATATTGTAATTGCTTATGTTTATCAATTTACAAAATGCAAGGTGAGCGAACAGAAGAAAAACCCAAATCAAATCAATATTTGGTGTGACCACCCTTTGCCTTCAAAACAACATCAATTCTTCTAGGTACACTTGCACAGAGTTTTTGAAGGAACTCGGCAGGTAGGTTGTTCCAAACATCTTGGAGAACTAACCACAGATTTCCTGTGGACGTAGGCTGCCTCACATCCTTCTGTCTCTTTGTGTAATCCCAGACAGACTTGGTGATGTTGAGATCAGGGCTCTATGGGGGCCAAACCATCACTTCCAGGACTCCTTGTTCTTCTTTACGCTGAAGATAGTTCTTAATGACATTGGCTGTATGTTTGGGGTCATTGTCCTGCTGCAGAATAAATTTGGGGCCAATCACACGCCTCCCTGATGGTATGGCATGATGGATAAAGATCTGCCTGTATTTCTCAGCATTGAGGACACCATTGATCCTGACCAAATCTCCAACTCCATTTGCAGAAATGCAGCCCCAAATTTGCAGGGAACCGCCACCATGCTTCACTGTTGCCTGCAGACACTCATTGTTGTACCGCTCCCCAGCCCTCCTGCAAACTGCCTCCTGCTACAGCCAAATATTTCAAATGTTGACTCATCACTCCAGAGCACCTGCTGCCATTTTTCTGCACCCCAGTTCCTATCTTTTCATGCATAGTTGAGTCACTTAGCCTTGTTTCCATGTCAGAGGTATGGCTTTTTGGCCACAATTCTTCTAAGGACCACTTCTGGCCAGACATCTCTGGACAGTAGATGGGTATACCTGGGTCCCACTGGTTTCCACCACTTCTATGCTGATGGCACTGCTGGACACCTTCCAATGTTGAAGGGAAGTAAGCGTGATGTGTCTTCCATCTGCTGCATTAAGTTTCCTTGGCCAACCACTGCATCTACAGTCCTCAACGTTGCCCGTTTCTTTGTGCTTCTTCAAAAGGGCTTGAAGAGCACATCTTGAAACCCCTGTCTGCTTTGAAATTTTTGCCTGGGAGAGACCTGGCTGATGCAGTAGAACTACCTTGTGTCTTGTCGCTGTGCTCAGTCTTGCCATGGTGTATGACCTGTGACATGAAACTGTCTTCCACAACCTCACCTTAGTAGCAGAGTTTGGCTGTTCCTCACCCAGTTTTAAGCCTCCTACACAGCTGTTTCTGTTTCAGTTAATGACTGTGTTTCAACCTACATATGAAATTGATGATCATTAGCACCTGCTTGGTATAATTGGTTAATCATACACCTGACTCTAATCCTACAAGATCCCTGACTTTGTGCAAGTGTACAAAGTGTGCAAGTGTAAGAATTGATGCTGGTTTGAAGCCAAAGGGTAGTCACACCAAATATTGATTTGATTTAGATTTCTCTTCTGTTTGCTCACTTTGCATTTTGTAAATTGATAAAATATTTTTGAAAGCATTCTTACTTTACAGCATTTTTTCACACCTGCCTAAAACTTTGCATAGTACTGTATTTCTCTGGACTCCAACACTGCAGAAAACAGTATAATCGTTATTGGCCAGTTAGCCATTGAATGTCAATGGCACAAATTGGAAGCTCCAGAAAGTACAAGTGACCTGTGAATATAAGCTGTCCCTGGAGACTTCCGGTGAGTGCCATGGCAAGCTACTGTCCTCCTGGATGCTGGATCCAGATTGGCAAAATCTCTCTGGAGGAAGGAGAGATTTTTGAGATAACCCATGTGACTCCAGACAGCCACTCCTGACAGGAACTATTGCTTTGCAGTCGGCTTATGAGTTGAGTGGCTGGGAGTTGAGGGACACCATCAAGCTGATACTTGTAACACAGGCTTTTAAGGACATAAAGCTCGACTGAGCCTCATTTCTTAATAACTTCTTGGATTATTTTTTCTATTGTACTGGAAATATTAAGACCCTTCGGATTGGCACGGTTTTACTATATTCATTGGGTGAGTTGTCTTCTCCTTGGAGAAAGATGTTTTTAAGTATGATTTTAAAAGCTCTGGAATGATATTATTTTTTGGATTAAACAGCAAAAGGGTGCTTAGAACATGAATTTTGGAAAGTTAACAACGGATTAAGGGTCCAAATGCATTAGGAATTTCACCCATGAGAAATGGTGGCTGTTTGGCCTCTTTTAACATGATAATGGGACCTTGAAGGTTTGGCACTAGAGGGAGCTAGAGAATAATAAATTCATTTCGTTAACAAAGAAATAAAGAATGGAGCATAAAACTTCAATCAATGTTTTTGAATATTGGTCTTCAAAATTACTTGAAGACAGATCATGTGTTAATGATAAATAGATTGTGTGTTAATGAGGTTACACAAAAAGAACAAGCTACAATGGGTAAGTATGAAATTACTCTGAATGTAGACTTAAACGTGTCAAGCAATGAGAAAGATATGGAGAAAGATGTACTAGATACACAAACGAAACTGATGAATATTTCACTGCCTAAAGGAGATGTACATTTATTAAACCAAAAAAGCAATTTGGATAACTTTCTGTTACTGGATCTACAAAAGAGGTCTGTTAAAGTCTTGAAGGACTTTATAAGAAATGATTTTAAAAAAGGACAAACTTTACTTACTTGATGTATAAAAGAGGTCTGCTAAAGTTTTGAAAGATCCTTGGGTTAAAAAATGATGAACAGAAAACAAGCTCTGGGACTATATTTGAAGTGGTTAAAAATTAAGATTGTTAAAAACTCAGGGAAGGAATACAGGGTTGGCTTATTTGATCAAAGCTAAAATAGAAAATTAATTATACAGTGGTACCTCAGGTCACGAACTTAATTCGTTCCGCGACTCTGGTCGCGACCCGAATCAAATTTTCCCATAAGGTTCAATGTAAATACGGTTAATCCGTTCTGACCCCTACAAATTTGGTCGCCAACCGATTTTGGTCACAACCCGAATCAAATTTTCCCATAAGGTTCAATGTAAATATGGTTAATCCATTCTGAACCATATGTATTTTTTTTTAAACCACAAAAATATGACACAAAGTACAGTACAGTACACTATGAAGAGAGAGAACGCTAACCTTGCTTGAGGCATGGAGGACAGGAAGGCGGGTGGGGAGGCGGTTATTGTTTGGAGGGAGAGTCCCCCTCCGTACAGGAAGCCACGACCACGTGTGTCAGCCGCGGAAAATGGCCACGGATCCTGTTCGTCATCTGATGCGGAGTTCACGAACGGAAGCAAAATTTTGCAAACGGTGCTGTTCGTGACCCGAATTGGTCATGAACAGAAGTGTTCGTGACCCGAGGTACCACTGTATCTGGTTTCCCTTACTGGACTTTTGTTGACAAGGAACATATGATGAGGCTTTTGGATTTTTTTTCTTTAGTTAAGAGATGAGTTATGGGGTGAAGAGAGTAAATGTATTAAGAGATGGTGAAAAGCTATTACAATTGTTTTTACTTGCTGGGATGAAGGGAGAATTTACTTCTTTTCTTTTTTTTCACATTTTTTTCCTTTTTCTGTATTTTTATTTTTGTATTTCTATATTTTTGTAGTTTATATTACTTTTTATTCTTTTGATTTGTAATTCTTAATAAAATTATTTGGAAAAAAATATAAGTTGTCCCCCAATATATTTAAATTAGATTATATAAGCCTTCTTGACTTGAAACAATGACTAAAACTAGACATTTGTATAGAAAAAAAATTATAAAACATAAGTTTATACATTTATTAAGCTAAATATGATACAAGACTGTCTACTTTTCCATACATGAGAAGCTTATTTAACAATATTAATTATTTTTTCCCATATACCAATATGGTCAGGCAAGTCATACTATAAGTCTGATAAGTAACCTGTCATATTAACTTCAGTGTAAACCAATTCAAAATAAGAAATATGAAAACTAAAACACAAAAGATGTAAGGCTATGTAAAGTTTTTCTGCAATACAACTCATATGCACAGAGGAATATACTGTCAACAGCTGCAAATATATATCATAAATTTGTGTTTTCTCTGATGTGTTAAATTTATTATGAGCCACAGTATTAAAATGAACAGGAATGAAAAAAAGCATCCTGATTTATTGAAAGCTTGTTGAATTACACATTAACATCCTGAAGCTAATTGTGTGAATGCATATTTTACCATAATTACATTTTAGTTTACCTTAGCAAAATATTTTTGAAGTGTTGTTATTCAAAGGTAAGTGACTGTAGCTACTGGTTTACATTAAATAATGATATTAAGCCTGAAAGCAACTTACTCAGGAGAATTGAGATTGAGACCTAGAGTTGTCAAGTCACTTCCTAATGCAAGATGTACCATGCCAGGGTCTGTCTCTGCTGCCCTGATGAATGTTAACAAACCAATCATTCCAAACTGGTCTGTCACCATCCCTTGTGGAATGTTGGTAACCCGACCTAGAGACACATAAATCAGAATATTATCTAATAATAGAGAGCCAATGTCTTCTGAAACATTAATAAAAATCAGGAGGCTTAGCAAACATACCATCAGGTAACACCTGAATCCCCTTTTTCTGCTGGTTATTGTTTTGCGTTGTTGAACTTTTATCTCCAGGAAATTTTGGACCATCTGCACTAGAAGATGTTTTGCCTGATGTATTCAAATTCTGTTAATAGGTTTAGAGAAAAAAATCAGTATAAAAAATTGGAAGAAATATCTGATCAGCTAATTTAGTTATCTGATGTTTATAAAATAGCATCCTGTAGGGGTTTCTCTCATCTCTCATATTTATATAAACTTGTGAAGTGAGATCATCCATGGATCAATACATTGATGATAACAAAGTTTCTCCATTACATAAAATTTGGGTGAGGCAACAGATAAAACCATTGTCTGGGATCACTAATGGTCTTAATGACAATAAATTAAACCTCAGTCCTGCCAATATAAAAGTTCTGTTCAGGGAGATGGTGTACAGCCATTTGAGGTATAGGTTCATAATCTAGGTTCTATGCAGAGCCATGAGTATTTTGTATTGCTTTTGTATTACCTTGTATTGCTAAGGCAGATATGCCAATATACAAGGTGTACAAAACTCAGGCCTGATAGACAATTCATTATATAAATTACATTAAATGTTCACACTGATTGCCATTTTCTTCTAAACACTTCTTTATTTGTTTGATGCATGACCTTTCAACATTTCTAACTACAGTGACATTTTCTCTGAAAAAAAAAATTAATACAACATTGAGACTGTTCTGACTTTTGGTACTTGGAGAGAGAGAGAGAGTCTGACAGACAGACAGACACTATGTTCTAAGGCAATGGTTCTCAAATATTTTAGCCTCAGAACCCCTTTAGATTCTTAAATATGATTGAGGACCCCAAAAACCTTTGGTTTATGTGGGTTATACTATCAATATGTATTGTATTAGAACTTAAAACTGAGAAATGTTAAAATAATTATTTATTTGACTTTGCAGACTCCTGAAAGAGTCTTGGGGACTCCCAGGGGTCCCTAGATCACACTTTGAGCACGGCTGTTCTAAGGCATTCCTCTCTGAATGCTTCCCTTTAACCAGAAATGAAGCAAATGGCAATTGGACAATTTACCTTATCAAACATAGCATTGCATTTGAAGAATGTTGTTCCCAACCTAGCAAAATTGGTTTGCTCACTACTTCTGTAATTTGACACGGATGAGGGAGAAGGACTAGTTTGCTTTGTTGGTTTCTATGCTGGAAATTACCCTTATATTTTTCACAATGAATGATGTAATATAAATTCATAAATACAAATACACACATGATTTAATTGCCTTCTTAAAGATGAATTATACTGTATGCATGTGTGTGCGTGTGCACGCGCGTGTATGAATGTGAATTGTTCTCTCTTTAAATGAAGGCAAACTTACAGGTTTACTGTCATCATTAGTCGATGTTGGATCTTTGTAGTTGGAGCCTGGTAATGCTGGAAAATCTTCATTGTGTATTGAAAAGTCCTGGGTTTGCTCATTTGCTGGTTTTGTTACCATCCCAACTATATTGGAAATAAATGCACCATGTTAAATTATTTGAATTGTAACAGTTTTCATTTTAATTTTATTTCACTATATTGTATTAATTTATCATTACTGGATTTTAATTTTCATGTTGAAGAGCCTGAGAATATTTGCAGATTAAAGAGACAGAAATTGAATAAATAAAAATATACAATTAGATGGTTAAAATTTCCACTAGCAAATGTTTCTACTTTAACAAATAAATATAGAAAAAGTGAAATATCCATTTCAGACCTTCTGTCTATAAAAACAATAGTGAATTTAGATGAGTGTATTGACTATTCAATATTTGATTTCTTTAAAAAGTCAAAAAGATTATTATTGTTATAAGCTTTAACGATGGAGCTAACAGAACATTATTTCTAAAGAAAAATATGCAATTAATATTTAAGTGCAAATTAGTTTTTAAGAACCATTACCAGTTAATTATTTTTCCAAATGGTTTTGCTACATTTGTTACATTACTGCAATATATTCAAATAATTTGTAATATTTCAAGCTATACTAATGATTTACAGTAACTAAATGAAGGCATAAAACTGGGAGAAGAAAATATATGGTTGAACTGCTAAGACTAAGTGTATCTGAGACCAAAGGGATCTTGAGCATGTACAAGAGATATACAAGGCAGAACTGGACAAAATGTCTGTATCAGTCCCACTCCACTCATGCTGAATTTTGTAAATTCAGAGGATTGTGTGAAGGAATCTTTTCTCATTCTGCAATGAGAATGTTCTTGATTCTAAGTCTTTGCTTTTTGTTGTTGTTCCTTGAGCAGGAGGACCAAAATTATTTATATTTACCTTTCAACATTTCATATTCTTTACAACAGCATCTTCATCTATCCAAGTGTCCTGGGCTCCTACTTTCATCACCAATAATCAATATGGCCATGCCATGATAACAAGGACAACTAGAACTGTTATAGTTCAACGTATCTGGACTGGAGGCTGGAAAGTGCTAGTTTTAAATATTTAGCTCCTTGCGTTTTTAAAGATTTTCATAAACAATGTTGTCTGCAAAGCTTCCAGTTCATTTTAGATATTCTAGAATAGTCAAATCACATCTTAACATTTATTAATTATATTGAATTTTCAGAAATCTTATTTCTTAAATTAAACTTTAATGTTTGGTTTGGGAATGCCCTTGTGACCTGTGATGGAATGTATCTATGAGGAGGAAAGTGATGTGGGAGATCAAGGCTATCAGGAAGGAGGGGGTACATTCCAGCAGGGGAAAGGAGACAAAAGACAACACAGTCCACAGGGGGAGCATGGGAAGAGTAAGAGGTTCAGGGTAGCCACTCCCTAGAATCTCCCAGGGTATTTCCACTAGTTGCTGTAGTATAGATTTAGTTTGGCAAGATTCTGTCTACAAGGTGTAAGCAAATAAAGGAACTATACTCAACTGGACTGTTTCATTGTTGTTCTTGTGCTGGGCCTGACATAACCTCCTGTTTGGACTACTGAAACATGCTCTACATGGGGCTGTCTTGAAGAACATTCAGAAGCTTCAGCTGGGTGCAAAATGCAGCAGCACAAAATGCAGCAGTTAATGGCATATCAGTTATTCCGCACATGTGACACCACTGCTCTGTGAGCTGCATTGGTTACCAGTTTGCTCCCAGGTGCAATTCAAGGTGCTGGTTTTGTTTGTTTGTTTTGTGCTTTTGAGTCACCAGTGTTAACTCCTGTTGACTGCCTAGACAAATCCCTGCAGTTCTCCTAGCAAGATTTCAGAAGTAGCTTGCCATTGCCTCCTTCCTAGGGCTGAGAGAGAGTGACTGGCCCAAGGTCACCCAGTGTGTCCTACTCATTCCAACAGGAGAGCCATTCTGCGGGCACCATCAGCCAAGGAGTGTTGGCTGGCAGGACCCTGAAGAATATCCTTTTCTGTTGTGGTACCTGCCCTCTGGAACATCATCCCTCCTGAGATTAAGTTGGCACCCACGCTGCTGGCCTTTTGTAAGGCCCTAGACCTGGTTCTGTGCTCAAGCCTGAACCCCAGGTGTGTGATAAAGCCCATGTCCTGGCTGCGTTGAGGGCTTTTTCATGATTCTCCAGCAGCTGTGTGTTTTATTTTTGGTTTATTTTAGAAATTTATGTATTTTTATTTATTTTAAAGTGCGCTGCCCAGAGTCATGTATGTGAGATGGGCAAACCACATGAATCAAATAAATAAATGGGCTAAAGAAAACTGTGAGTAAAGGCAAAAGAATTAAAGGCACTAAAAACAAACCCTCACCATCTTACACGTGTCTATTCAAAATTACATTCAATTCTATGAGGTTTACTATCAGCAAACAGGCATTGGGTGGCAGCTAAAAAGACTACAGATAATTTTCTTTTAGGAACCTTCATTTCTCAGGCAAAAGAGAAGCTTAATAATAATAACACTAGGCCAAATGGCAAGTTCAGCAAGAGCTGCTGTTTTTAATTCCAAAGGTGTCATGTGATCAATGCTACAAAGATACCAGATTTATATGATTCACACTCACCATAGGGTGCCCTTCCAGCTAGAGGGTTTATTAATGGAGTTGGGTTCCCACTTCCTTCCCTTCTATTTCTGTCTGCTAGTGCTGGAAAATCTGAAAGATCCAGTCCTGTAACATTTTCACTGCCATCTAAAAGAAAATACATATTGTTTTCAAGTTTATAAATTTACAATAATGTATTTGGAGAACCATGCATACATATCATAAATAAATAATTCTGTAGCACCTTAATAATAATTATATTCCATTTCTTCCAAGTTACTATACCTGTAGCTTGGGAGAAAGAAGACAAGGGAGGGAGGAGAGAAAACAAAAATCCTAAAGAAAGAGTAAGTCGTGGTTTAACCCCTCTAAAAGAAACAAGTTTAAAAGATAAATATTATGCGTTCTGTGTAAGCAGGTAAACCCCAAGAAAAGATGCACATGATAGTGAAAATGGGAGACTTCAACTATACTTATATCTGCTGGAAAACTATCTATGCCAAGAGTCAGAGGTCCAAGAAATCCCTGTCCTATCTTGCTGCCAACTTCAATTGTCAGAAGATGGAAGAAAGAACAAAGGGGTCTGATATCCCAGACCTAATCCTTACCAACAGGGAGGAATTGAAGAAGTGAAGGTGACAGGAACCTTGAGAGAAAATGGCCATGTTATCCTTGAGTTCATGATATCAAGGGGAGGAGGAATAGAGAAGAGTCAGACTTGGATACTGGATTTCTTGAATTCAGACGGAAGGTAGGAGGGATCAGGCTTGAAATCCTGAGGAGAAAAGTGTCTGGAAAGAATGGGAAATCCTACTAAACAAGGTACCGAAGGCACAATCACAAACAATTCCTACCAGAAGGAAAAACTGGAGACATCTTAAGAGAGCATGTGGATACATTTATAGCTTTCTAAATGCTGAAAAGAAAAGGGACATGGATACAAAGTGGAAGGAATGGCACCAAGGAAGGATACAAGGCAGTCACCAGAAACTGTAGGGAACGTGTCAAAAAGGCTAAAGTGCAGAATGAGCTGAGGCTTGCAAAGAAATACTTCAAACAACAAAAAGGCCTTTTGGGGGGTGAGGTGTACATCAGAAACAAAAGGAAAGACAAAGTTAGATCTGCTAGGAGCAGAAAGAGGTAAATTGGTGATGGGTGGTGGAGAGAAGGCAGAACATCTTAGCTGTTCTATTTTACATGTGTCTTCTTTCAGAAGGGAAATGAAGGCCTTCACTGGCCATCATTTTGCCACAAGTAAAAGGAGAAAACTGCTGCTCATGACAGGAAAGAAGGTAAAAGAATACAGCTAATTTCAATGAATTCAAATCTCCAAAGTGATTTACATACTAGGATACTAAAAGAAATAAAACTGTAATATTTGAGAAATCCTAGAGAACTGGCAAGGTGTGGCTTGTAAAACAGCATCATTATGAACACTTGGATAGAAATGTAACAATTAATAAGAGCTTGTTATGAGCACGGGTTCATAACAAACAAGTCAGCCAAACTAGCCTTATCTCCTTCTTTGACAGTTATTAGCTTAACAAACTGAGGGAACGCTATAGACATAATATATCTTGACCTCAGCAAAGCATGCAACAAAACCTTTCATGGTATCATCATGAATAAAATGGTAAAATATAGAGTAGATGATACAACTGAGAAGGATTCATAGTTGACTGAATGGCAGCACTCAGGGAATACTCATAAATTATTCCACATTAGATTGAGAATAGTATCAAATGGGCTCTGTGCTGGACCATGTGCTTTTCAACATTTTTAATAATGACCTTGATGAAATTGAGGGAATGATGATCAAAATTTTAGAAAACACAAAACTAGGAGGAGTGGCTAATACTTCAGAAGAGAAAGAGAAGATCTCAACAGGTTTGAACACTGGGTCAGAAATGAACAGGATGAAATTTAACAGGAAGAAATGTAAAAACTTGCATCTGAGAAGAAAATATGAAAAGCACAAAAGTATAAGATGGGAGAGTACATGTGAAAAGGACCTAATAGATCACATTTATATGAGCCAGCTGTGTGATGAAGTGTTGCTGAAAAGGTAAATGCTATTTTGGAATGTATTAACAGGAGCATGCAGTCCAGATCATGGGAAGTAATTGTCTCACTCTACTGTATTTTGTCTTGGCCCAGTTCTGGGCATCAGTTAAAAAAAAAAAGATACGTGGGAGTGTGTTCAGAGGACAGTTACTAAGATGGTGAAAGGACCAAGCCCTATGAGGAACAGTTAAAGGAACTGGGCATGTTTAGCCTGCAGAAGAGAAGACTGAAGTATATAATAATAGTCTTCAGATTTCTGAACAGTTGACATGTAAAGAGGAAACAGACTTGTTCTCTGTTATCCCATAGAACAGGATCAGAATCAATGACTTGAATTTACAGGAAAGGAGATTCAGATTAAATATTAAGAGGAATTTCCTGACAGTAATAACTATGAACCAGTGGAATAGCTGCCCCAAGAAGTATGTTCCTCATCGCTGGAGCTAGGATAGGCATCTGTCCAAAAGGCTTTAGCAGATCCTGCACTGAGCAGAATGTAGGAATAAATGACCTCAATAATCCTTTCCAATTTTATGATTCTATGAAAAACAAAACATAGCTGTGATCCAAAACCTACAAGATTTACAGCATAGGCTTCCCTGTTCCTGATTAGTGTGAGAATATCTACTGGCTGGGAATAGGGAGAAACTATGTTCTTGCTTATATTGTTGATTTTAATTGTAATTTGAATTTTCCTTTGGTTTTATTAACGTACACTGCCCAGTGTCATTATCACATGAGTTGGGCAGCTATATATATATCTTCTAAATAAACAGAGCAAGCCTGGAATTCTAGCACTGTGACATTCTGCTTCTCTCAGTTTTCCACAGATACTGAACAGCTATGACAACATATGGATTAGTGGATTTGGTCCATAATCAAAATTGATTTATTAATTTACAAAGCACTGTTGCACCAATGTCATTACTCGAGTTATTATTTATAAAATAACTTTGTAAATAGAAAATAATTTTTTTATCATTCTAAAATACATTTTAAACCCTAATAATTCAGTTCAGCTGAGAGATGCACTGGCATAAACAAGGGAGACAGCTTTGACCATTTCCCTTTCCTGTGAAGTCACATGAGGCTGCAAAGGACACAAGGGGCTATGGAGAAATTGGCAGAATCATTTCCTTCACTTATGAAAATGAAGTCTACTCAAGACTATGAATATCTATACAAATACTATAACTGGGATAGGAACATAAAAATACACACAAAATAAGCTTCCAAATAAAACTCTAAAGAGTGAGGATTTAAAATAGGCTTACCTGTTCCATTAAAAATATTACTTGATAAAGAGTTATTCATTCCAAATGCCTGATTCCTGTTCATTCCAAATCCAGACATGCTAATATAAACAAAAACAGAGAAGGGGAAAGAAACTTAAAATATATATATCACCTTATTTTGACCTGCATGAGATGAAAGGAAAAAAATTATACACAACCAGCATGTCACTGATATTGATTGGTTTTTATATGTTCACTCCTCCCCAGTGAATCAGTTTAAACATAACAGAAAAGAACAGCTTGGCATGATAATAGAACCAACTAGCAAAAAAAGGTGGTTGGAAGCAGTTGCCTCTCATTTGTGAATAAACACTGGCTAAAATAGGAAGTGAGTTATTGACTCCAATTGGAAATTAGATCCTGTTTTCTAAATTGGAAAGAATTTAGACTGACAACCCATCTATGAACTCTTAATGACTATCTTTCAAATACAGGTAGGAGCCCAATGGAGGATTCAGCCCATAAATGTTACCCAGGGATTATAAAACCCTCCACCTCTTAGCAGAACATAGCTGCACATTATTATGTTTAATGCACCAAAAGATGCAAAGAAATACAAACTGAATTGGATACAAAGCATCTAAGATTTAACAATGTGTGTATTCCAAGGCCACTGCTTGAAACAAATTGTAATCATGAAAAATGTTGGGCTGACACTGCTGAAAATGAAAACTTACAAAACAGAATCGAATGTGAAGTGCAGCTCTGAAGGTATGTAAAGCATGATCAGCCCCACAAGCCTTTAAAAAACAAAGAAGTCCAAAACCTCTTCAGGAAGTTATAAGAGTATGCATCAAACAAATCTTTATGTGGTTTACAAACAATGAAGATACCGCCTTAATATCAGATCTCAGAGATAACTCATAAGCATAAAGCTATTTCTACTTTGTCACCAACTGTTTATTTCTTCCATTTAGCCATTTCTTTTTTGTATAGAAAACAATCCAAGGTGGTACAAGTAAACCCCACTGAGTTTACTTGTACCACCTATTCTTGTGAAAAGACCTTAGCCATGGATATAACAGCATTCTTAATAACCTGTTGTCCGTAACAGATCAGATGCAATACAAATATTAGTTTTATTACATTAATTGGAAATGGATTTCCAATTGGTAAGTTCACAACTGATTAGTGACATAGGATAAAAGTATTAGAAACAGCAGTAAATATTCAAATAACATTCTAATACCATCTACCTGTTCCTTAGAAACACTGTATTTGATACAAATATTTTCCTAAACAGATATAATAACTGCTATTTTCAGTCAACAAGTAACAAAGACTGATACTTTGGGTTAATATAATGGGGGGAAAGACCTGCCTTTCACTCAAGGGATCTGAAAGAAGAAGACCACGAACTCTTATTTAATATTTGCCTTTTTTTCCCCCACAATCTCTTAAGCTTGGATTGGAAAAATGTAATGAAATAGAGAATCTAATCCAAAACAGGCTTCAGAAGTCACATATGATATAGCAAAGAACTTTGGAAGGATGATTAGTTTGTAAGCCATGAGGAGTTTACATAAGAAATTAAGTATATTAGTTCCACTAGCTACATGTTACATATGCCAAATGCACCTTTGGAATAGCAGAGTCATTACAATTTAGTCAAAGCCTGTTAAGATAATTATGAATAAGGTTCCTTTAAGGAGCGTGTCATTAGAGCAGTAACACATCCCAGGTGAAGAAGGGTGGACTGGACTGTAGCCAAGACGGTGGAAATTGGCTAGCCTGCATATATTAGTAGGCTGCTCCTTGGACAATGTTGTTGGGGGATGATTGGAGATGAATTACTGTTTTTCACTGCTGCTACATTGGACTGATCTGTAAGTGTATTATTTGGACTGTTAAATGACCTATTGCCTATACCTGCTCATTGGAATACAAGCCTATTGCACTAAAGCTGTATTGACTGCTGTGCATATCTACTGTTTTCTATGTAGATATTACCTCCAGATCTATTCCTTGATAAAGCCAAATGATGAGATCTTGCTTATCCCAATGTAATTTTTTTTAAAAATGGCATAACCATATTTTAACTAATAATTTTTTAGAGCTCTTAATTTTTAAAGCTACAAAAACAATGATATTTTCAAACAGGCAAGTTTTTCACAAGCTGTCTACCTCAACTTCTTATCCTAGATAAAATTCAAATATGTTATTTAGCTCAGAGTATCACCATATTAACATATTAACTACTCATATCATCCCAATGATGAAACAACCGTAGCAAAACAGAATTTACCTCCCTGCTGTACAACCTGAAATATGCTCTGCTTCTGGATCAGACCTGCAGCATGCATAGGAATGGAAAGTGGTGAAAAGGAAAGGGAAGCTCTTTGTGTGACTGAGGGCCCCTCATATAACATGGGATATATACCACCCTGAATTTATCTTACCTGTTCACAGTAAAAGGTTGTCGAGAGGGTTGTTGCTTTGGCATACAGATTATGCTGGGTGAACTTCGATTAGGACTGCCTAAACCTGAACTGCTCATGCTGTTTGTCCTGCTGGGAATTCCAATGCCCTGACCAACCTGGGAGTGGTTCATCATATTCCTAGGATTCATAGGCAATATACCCCTGAAAAAGATGATCCAACAATAATGAATACATCAGCATATCATTATTTTCACCTTGTCCAAGCCAATTGCTTCCAGGTGGACATTTTATACATGCATGAAAAGAGTTGTTTAATAATAAAGACCACCAGCGGTCCATCTTTTTCATCCCTATCAACCTTGATTGGTAGTGATTTTAAACATTTCACATTCAGGTCTTCCCAATCCAATTAAGAGTCAGTTATTTAAAAAACAATATTAATACTCAAGTTTCTTATGTTCCATGAAAGCTCTATACTGACTTGGAAAAATTAGTCTGGGCTTATCAGGCTAATGCCATGGTTCCCAGACTGTGCGCTATGGGGCCCCAGGACACCACAGCAAACTCATAGGGGTGCCACAGGATATTTTACTACTTAATAAATGGAACTATTAGTGCATTCACTGTCGGGCCCCAGGGTGCTGTTTGGGAACTGCTAGAGCCAATGAAATCTGAGAAAGTTTGAGAACCCCTAGGCTAATGCACAACATTACCTTTGCCACTTAAATTTGGAAATGCTGAAGAATCAAGAACATCAGTTGTAATGCTAGAATAGCACTTTCATCAGCTATATAAAAAGTTTACATTTTATTTATTAAATTTACATGGTGCCTCACTCATCAAGCAACTCTGTTATCAATGCTGCATGATTTTCCTAAAAGGCATCCACCTATCTACCTCAACAGAATGTAAACATTTTCTGTAGTAGGATCAATTGCATTAGAGGTTTTGGCCCTACGCCTTCACAAGCGCAAGTAGCAACCCAGAAAGCTAACACTTGGTTTATCTCTTCAAAAAAGATCTAGAACGCAAACTAATTTTAAGGAAATAAAGCAGTATATTGGAGAATGTCCTGGAGAAGTACTCATTACCAATAAATACCTGCTCGGAGATGGAGGCGTGTGAAGTGACATTGTTGGTACCCCTGTTGTTGGCGTTACGTGGCTTGGTAACTGAGTGCCTTGTGATAAGCTGCGATTTAACTGAGGGGTATTGTTGCTCATTCCCCTCATTGGAAGGCCTAGTGCACCTATTGAAAAACATTCAGAAGAACGGGAATGGAAAGAATTAAGGGACAATCTTATCTATTTCATGAAAATGTTTCCTTTAACAGTCAAAAATGATATCTTAACAAATATCAAAGGAAAGTTTAGACACAGTAGATCATCCATTTATGAAAACAGATTTAAGTTCACTGTTTCCAATTTCCAAACTTTATTTTTTATTAAAAATGTACTTAAAAGGCCTTTCAAGTGGGAGAATTATGAATATGTAGTTTAGTTTTTTTTTTCCCAGAAACACTGAGAATCAAACATATTTTTTTAAAATGAATAAACTCAAGATAAATAGTTTCTATGTTTGGAGGAATACCCTAAGTCCCTTAGTCAATAACCTGCTTCATACAGTTTAAACAAACTGTTAGTTATTAAAGATCAGGATATTTTGCAGGATACATCACAAGTTTTCATTTCCAATATTTATTGGTACATACAGTATGCCACTTACACTAGTCTCCTGTAAGTAGCCACAGCTGAAATCCTGTGCCAACTTACTAAACAATGACAGTAGGCTTGCATCAAATGTATTATTTATGTACTATTATTTAATCCAATGGTGTCCATCTGCAAGTGGAATGGATACTGCTGGCATAATGGTTTCTTCTATTTCCCCCTTAAAATAACTCTTCAGGGAGCTTCTGGAATGGGGAACGCAATGGGAGTTATAAGATGAGAAGAAAGGAAGAGAAAGGGAAACAGATGTGGAATTTTTCTTCTCCTATGTTTTGCTGAGTAAACATGAGTAGGACAGCACTGCGTTTTTGTCACGAATCTAAGCATTTAGGTTTGATGCAATCTATGCTTCAAAGCCTCAAATTACAAAGGCCAACTGAAGATATCCTGGAGGGATCTGAGATTTAATAGCTTATGTATCACATAGCTTGCTTTCTGAAGACAAGAAAAGAACAGACAAGGCAATGCACATTTGTGGTCCAAAACTGCATTTGATGTATGTAACAAATCAAACTATTCACACTAATAAAAAATTACAGAAATATATAAATTGTTTTTTTTAATATTTAAAAATATACCGCTGTCAGGATTTTATTTGTGAAGAAAAGTATTAAATATATGAAATATGTATAGTTATATCCATTTGTGTGCACCCACATGAGTGCAAGAAAGACAGTCACATGAAAATATTACAGACAGTAGTAAAGAGAAGCATCTAATATATTGCTCATTTTAATATAAGTAATTGTTTGGTTACAGGACAAAGAATTTAGAGCTGGGCTTCTAAAACATATTTCAGAGACAGGCTTATGCAGAATAAACAATCTAAAAAGAGAATGACTTTTTATGCTCTATTTCAAGTCAACTAATAAACTACTACTTAAGATAAGACTTGATTAAGCTTATATAACATTTATACCGATACAACCAGCATAAAACAAAGGATGAGTAAGATGAAATATTATTATATTCTGAGGTGGACAGGGACTAAAGATATCACCATTTGTCTTGAAATTTTATATATATATATATATGTGTGTGTGTGTGTGTGTGTGCATACATACACACACACACACACACACATACAGTATATAAATATAAATAAATACTAGTTATTTGGTATAATGCAATGCTGCTTTAAAACATACTTGCCTTTTGTTTGCTATATGAAGGACTAAACGTCATGCATGTTGCCATCTCCCTAAATGAGCAGGGAGTACTGCCAACATTGCTGTCTACAGGGACAAATTCATTCATGTGTGTCTGGGATTTCAGCTCCCCAACAGCTTAGGATGTTAAGTACAGCTGCTAGGGATGTGATTATTCTTTGTTGTGGAAAATTCTTGCAGCTATCACTTTATATGCCAAAACCATAATTTCCCACTGAATGATCTGACCAGACTTTCTATTCTCTGCCAGTCTTGCATGCAGTTCACAGGTCTGAGAGAAAAATATATTACCATGCTCTCCTACACGTGATCATGAACAAGAAAAACAAAGCATTCTGAGGGGTCAACTTGATTGGCATTTTGGAATGGTAAGGATTCCTAAGGCACCCTAGTTGAGAACTTCAGTGTAAAAATCATAGAAATAGAGCCATTTTAGTTATGTCACTTCAGCTCTAATGAAGAAAAGCTTCAGTCTCACGGATCAATATGGGAGCGATCTAGGATAGTTGCAGACTTGATAATGTTCACAGAAAGTCTTAGATAAAAGCAAGAGTCATTTGGGGGCAGTTTAAATTTTACCTGGAACTGGAAACATTTCTGGCCCATTCTATTATAATGAAGGGGCCTGCAAAATAATACCCTAGGTACTGATGTTATTGATCTCAAATCCAAGAGGATGTTGCTCTTCCTAAAATATGATTCATGGATATTCCCTTTTTAACTACTAATAAAAGTTTGCTATTTATTAATAAATAGAAGGAAAAAAAAACATTGCCAGATATAAGGTGGCTAAAAGCTTTTGTGAAATACTGACTTTGGCATAAACTGAAAACCTCAGTGTTATATAGCAAGTTAGATGGGGTCTAAAATATATTTCCAGTCGTATTATTATTTATTCTTTAATAACTTAAGTGACAGGAACCTAATATGAACAGCTGAATGCTCTGTAGAAGTACCACAATGAAAAAGCTCTATTTATGAATTGTTCATTTTGAATGCTCTCAACTGAAACAATTGCTTGCAAGCACATTACAGGAAAAAAGTTTACATCATATTTTTAAGATGTGGTTATGCTGAAATTGTTAAGGCTGTGCAAAGCATTTAAAAGAGGTGTTTTGCAAAGCATGCTAACGTAAGTAAAGCACCTGTCTTCAAAGCACAAAAGTACTAGCAGTTTTTGGAAAACTTTCACATCTGCTCTGAAAGCTGTTCCCAGTTGTCTGCATGTCCACACACAAGAACACTTCTGCTGACAAAGCAAAACAGCTGAATATGCACACACATGTGCAGATAACCGAAGACAACTTTCAAAGCAGCTGTGCAGGGCCTCCCCCAAAGACTGCATCTTTTTTGAATGCTTTGAACAGCTCTAAAAATTGTATCAATACAAAAAAGGCTACATCAAATGAGGTTAAATTTAAGATAACTTACACACACACACAACCATTGGCCTATTATAAAAAATAGATTTCTTACTTTGTTGCCCATATAAACTTGCCCCAAACTGAGACAGCTGACCTGATGTTGATGGTGATGCCAGCATCTAAATTGGAAAATCAAATATAAAAAAATTAGTCAAAGATAAAATACAGATGTTCTAAAATATTGAACTCTTTAAAGACAAGCATGAAACCCTCTATTAAAATTAATTTTATTAATTTAATGCAGAAAGATTGAACAACTATCAATATATTAGTTATGAAAATTGTTGCAACCACTTGTATAAATTTAAATAAAGCTGAATATTATCTATTCTGTTATAATAAGTGGGAGGATAAAGAGAGCCACATGCAGAGCTTTTGTCTTAGCAGTGAACTCCTGAGGCGCTGCATGCTGCTGAAATGATTCAGAAGAAGTGATCTCTGCTGCTAATTAAAGCAGCTATGTCTTTTTTTCAGGCTGAAAAAAATGCATAGGCTTTAATAAGCCAGTTCATTAGAGTGAGCAGACAAATTTATTTATATTTATTTATTTATATTTCAAATCTGTCACCACCTATCTCACTGCAGAGCAACTCTGGGCGGTTCAATGAGGTATGAAATACTTCTTTGGACCCATTTGCAAAGTGTGACACGTCTTCTTACCAGTACCTCTCTACCTTGAAAACTGTTCCAGAATAATATTATCTAATCTCTGGATGCTGAGGGAGGTAGCACCTGTCAATGCACCATGAACCCATGGGTGCATTGGGGTCAGCAAATAAAGAATAAACTGGTGATCACAGAGTAAAAGTCACTCCACTGCATGGACAGATCATTCTTGAGTGACATTTCAGTTGACCAGATCAAAGGTCCAGTTAATATGGCCTAAACTTAAAAGGAAGTCCTGAATACTCTCTGAGATGTTCCAAGTAATATGGCTGGTGATTTGGTCAAGGCCATGGCCTGGCTACAGAGAGCAAAATAAGCCTCAACATTTCTCTGGTTTTCTGATCAGCTCAGGGAGAAAAACAAGCTGGTAAATGGCTAAAGCACAGGCAGTGTATATTTTGTAACAAATGAAATTGGGCATATGTTCAAAAGCATTTCATCCCTGTAAAGTTGAAGTGGTGGAAGTGACAAACGGGCTTACTTCTCCTTTGCAACTGAATCCTCAGTTAACTGTCCAGCAGACCTTTCATGACTGATGAGTAGGCTGCTCAAGACTAATCCAGCAGTATGCCCAACTGACCACTACTGTAACTTATTTACTATGAGGGTAAATTTATTTGCACTACTTCCAAATTAGATGCCACACTTAAGGCCAGAGCTATTAAAACTATAAAGAAAGAGTGGTCAGAGTTTCAATTACTGTCATATGAGACAGTAAAACTGGTTGCTGTGAGCTACCTAGGATCACTGTGAGAGATAGGTGGCCATATTAGTTCTTTAAAAAAAATAAGTTTGTGGATATTTGTTCTTTTGACCTTGTCAGCAACACTGATATGATTTGACAGGAAGGGACTTTTAAGTTAAAACAAGGAGTATAATGCCTTATTATTTAATTGAATTATGTTCATTACATGCCCACTGCTATGGAAGAGGCTGCAGTTTGTTCTGTCCTTGGGGTTTCCTGGACACTCAGGATGTGAACAATTACTATCCAGTTATAAATATCACTTTCTTGAGCAAGGTAATAGACAGGATGATGGCCAGCCAGCTACAAATGCACTCAGAGAAAGCCTATTATCATTTCAGTTTGGCTTCAGGCCTGAATTCATCAGTTCAGGTAATTAAGGATGTTTTAATGCTGCATCCTCAGATACCTGAACTGATGAATTTTACAGGGAGACAATACAAGTGCTAGCTTTAGATGACCTTAGATATCTTAGTAGAATTTTGCATTATTGGCAATTGTGACTTGCTAAAGTGGCACTGCAGGACAGGAAGGGGAGATGTTGTTTGCATTCCTATTTGTAGGACCACAACTGGAGAGTATTTGGCCCAAGAGTAATTGGGCTCCAAGATCCCACCAAACTCCATTCCCCCTTCCTCCTTGTATCTATACAATGTCACTGAGGGAAGTTATCCAGCGACTGAGAACACAGTATCACCAGTAATACAACCATGCTACACTTTTACTATTTTGCATACAACACTCTTTTAAGAGGAAGAGCAATTAACTATAGTAAAAGTAATAATAATACATATTTTAAGTATCTGTATAACATTACAAAAACCTATTCCCATTAAGCCTATAGGGTTAGGATAAAATGCACAAAAAGCTTACATCTTTTTCTGATCGATGTGGGAACATCGAAGACTGGCTGTAGTACATATTTTCATCATGGTAGTCACTGTCGACCCCCTCTACAAACTTCTTTCTTGAAGCACCAAACATGCTGTTTGTCACCTAGATGATAATATATAGCATTGTTCCCTATAATTATTTATAAAATAAACAACCCTACGCATTTGAATAGCACACAGATATATTTATAATACTTATGCAGGTTTTGGTCTGGCATATTGTAATGCATTATGTCTTAACATTATAGGAACAAGCCTTCAGCTTTTGAATTCATTCTGCATCAGTGTAACATCCACAAGGATTTATTTTTAACTAATCAGTTTTATCCATTTCACCTCTCTGAACAATTTTTGACTAGTTTTAATTATAATTTAGATAAACAAGCTAACTTCAGACTTTATGATTCTGGCTTGTTTTCCTAAATTATAGTTATGTAACCATTGTTCCAGTTTTAAACATTAATGATAAACCATAGTTAAATTGAAACTGGAAGCAAAACTTTATGAAAAATTGCTGAGGATCATAACAGAGGGGAAGGGAAATGCAAAAGTTCAAAGCTTATGTATATGATTGTGAACTACAGATTAGCATTGTGTACAACTTTCATTCAAAGCCAAATCCTACAGTAAGAGCAAAAAGCAATTTACAAGTAGTCCTCACTTAACAACCACAATAGGGACCAGAAAATTGGTCATTAAGTGGGGCGGTCATTAAGCAAGTCATCATATGACTGGACCTGATTTTACGACCATTTTTACAACATCATTAAACAAAACATGTGGTCATTAAACAAATCCAGCTTCTCCAATGGACTTTTTTGCCAGAATTTGCTTAACGACCATGGTGATTTGCTTAACAACCATCGGAAAAAAGTCACAAATCGCGCTCATGTGACGTGGGATGGTACAACACTTTGTAACGGTCATAACTGTGAGTACAGGTTGTAAAGCACTTTTTCTGAGGCTGTCGTAACTTTGAACCATCATTAAATGAATGGTCACTAAGTGAGGACTATCAGTAATTCTTTAGCTACAATTTTTAAAAATTACTCACACTTGTATGCATTTTAAAAGAAATGATATATATAATTAGTACTAATAAAGGTTATTTGCACATTTTCTTACTTTTAGGGTTTGGTTGGTTGCTGGATTTTTACTATATTTTTTAAATTGCACCTCTGCATTGCCTTTATATTGTAGAACTATATATTTTCCAGATAACTTAGGTTATTGGACAAGACATAACAAATAAACATATATAAAGAATTGTATCATCTAATGCTCTTCTAACATACCATTGAAGATAGCTATCATACTTACTTTGTTGATGAGTAATGGACATACATATGCAAAACCTTGCCTAATAATACTACTACTTCACCAAGAAGGCTATATGTTAATATTTGCACTGCTGTAGTACCACAATCAGAAAAATCAAGTCATGGAGACCATGCCTAAAATAGGATGACTCCTTTTGTGCCCAGTCACTATGACACTGAGTTTAATTGAACGTATTGTTTCTTAACTTCTATTTTATAGAAAATCATATCCCATCCTCCTCCAATGAACTTAACTAGTGTTCTCACTTCATGATTACCACATCCCACTGCACAAATGTAATTATCACCTACAAAAGGAAATGCTTAACGGACTACCAGGATTATCTTCTCCTTTATTCTAACTGGGCAAAGTGATGAGAAGAGAAATCTTCAATGGCAGGGATGAAAATCAGAGTCAACAAAAGTACTGCCCTGTATATGTGAAGCCAGAGAGAACATTCTATAACAGGTAATTCTTTCCTATTGCTTGTAATTTGGAGGACATCACAACTACTGCCAAGTACTACAGTCAAGGTAGAAAATGTTACATTACAGTTTATTCAGACATTTGCATTAGAAACAAATTACAACTGCTCCCATGTATTCAGTCTTGATACACAGAATTCTATCTTCACTCTATCTAGTTTATTTATTAGATTTATATCCCACCTTCCTTCAGGACCTCAAAGCAGCATACATAGTGCTCCCCTCTCCTATTTTTCCTTCACAGCTCCTGTGAAGTAGGTTGGGCTGAGAGATAATGACTAGCCCAAAGTCAGTCACTCAGTTTCTTTGGCTGAGGGTACATCTGAACCTAGGCTTCCTCAGTGCCAATTTATAGGTAGTCTTCGACTTACAACTACGTTAGGGACTGGAAAATTCACTGTTAAGCAGTGCAGTTGTTAAGTGAGGCATCACGTGACCACACCCAATTTTATGACCTTTTTGCCATGGTCATTAAGCGAGACATCACGTGACCATGACTTGCCCTTCCCTGCTGACTTCCCCCATTGACTTTCTTGTGACCACAAGGATGCTGCAAAAGTGTGAGGACCAGTCGCAAGTAACTTTTTTCAGCACTGTCGTAACTTCAAACAGTCTCTAAATGAATGGTCATAAGTCAAGGCCTACCTGTAATACCTTCATCTATAGACCACACTAGCTTTTTGTGACAGGGGTTGAAACTGCTTAAGTTGCCAGATCCCACCACTATGGTTAACCATTAAGAATGCTGGGACCGTACTTCTTAAAACACAGAATGCCACATTAAGTTCATTCCAAGTATGACATGAGAAATATTATAGAGATTATTGAACCAAGTTGCATGAGTTTACAGTGATTTATCTATCTTTTTATGATCTATACTGTGCATAAGAATCTTATATGACAATGGATATTTTCAATTAGTGGCAGAAAAAAACATTTTTACCATAACAATATCTAAACTTACATCTGTAAACAGAATTAAACTGGATCATGTTCCTAAAATGTGTGGATCATATTCCTAAGAAAATTTGTTTGGATTGTGAATCCAATATACTTAGTGTAAAAACGTTGACCTGTTCTATC
The DNA here is from genome assembly GCF_059951505.1 of Python bivittatus. NCBI lineage: Eukaryota > Metazoa > Chordata > Lepidosauria > Squamata > Pythonidae > Python > Python bivittatus. The sequence goes on along the minus strand of NW_028277058.1, from coordinate 20,952,538 downwards.
TTTATACACCTTTTCTAAGAAGTAAATAATATATAAAAAGTGCCTAATATACAATATACACTAACATACAAATTAGTGACCCAAGAAATTGTAATTCAATGTATGTAAAATTTGTTCTATAAGGCAGCCACTATGCAGTTTGATTGTATCTAAAAAATGCTATAAATAGCAAATATTTGTATGGTTTAACTACATAAATCAGATCAGTTGTAGATATAATTCTATCTTGTTAATCTTTTAACTAGGCTTTGTGATCTGAATTTTATTTAATCTACTCTTCTAATTTAGAAAATCTGTACAGATAACTTTTATAACAGGTTCAGTAACCAAATATTCATATTTACTTATGGATTCTTTCAGTCAAAACTAAATATGAGACTTCAAATCTGACCACATACCAGATAAAGAAACAATGAGAAACCACTGTATCATTTGGAGGAATAACCTTACTTGAAAGGAAGAAGATATTTTCTTTGTTGTTTTATATACTTTGCTTTTGTGTTCTCTTCAAATAATGTTTAAGCTACAGGCAGGTCGCAATTAGTGCGAGTTTAAATAATGTGATATTCAGTTTAGTGCGAATTGTAAATTGATGCCAGGTCACATTTAATGTGACCCAAAATTCAGTTAATGTGAGGCTAGCACATGCATAATTGAAGCTAATGCATGCGCAGTTGCATTTGGGGTTTTGGACGCTGCTAATCTTCATGTGTGCAAAATGGAGGAAAGGAAGATTCCGTCAGAAGAAAACAGTAGAAGTTTAAAAAAAGAAGAGGCTCATCATTACATTAGAGCAAAAATTTGATGTAATTGAACAACATGAATATGGTCACAGCAACGCTAAAATAGGATGAGATGTTGGAATGCCTGAATCTACGGTAGATTTTTTTTTGTTTTTATTTGGCTTTCTATAACTTCTCTGTGACTTTGTTAACCATTAGTGTAAATTACAAGTATATTCTTTTTATCCTTTATCGTAAAATTTATCGTAAAATTTCATTAATATACATATAAAAATTTATGTTTAAAATTTTTCATTGCCTATTTCCATTGAGCTGGAATCAATTATCATATTTTCCATAGAAATATCACTTCAAATAGTGCAAATATGAATAACATGACCATTTCGTGGGATTCATTTAACTGCACTAATTAAGACCTACCTGTATCTTATTTTTATAAATTTAACCTTTACACTCAGAGTATTTTTTTTCCAGTAAAAATGAATTCTTAACCTCCCAATTTTTGTATATTGTTTGGGATGGCTTGTTTTTGCTTATTTTTTAAGCCTATAGAGCCAAGATTTTCTCAAATTTACTTAAGTCTAGATTTTCTTTTACAGTACAGGTAGGCAAATAGCAAACAATCCTTCTTGCAAATGGTAAAACCATTCAATAGTTGTATGATTAGATGGTCAATAAAATGAAGTTGAATCCTAAAATGGTAAAGGCACTGTGAACTCGTAGTTCATGTCTGGAAAACTGAAAGGCCTTTGTCCTTAAACAGGGATACAGTCTCTCTGAAGGGATAACTGGGTGAATTTCTGAATATATCTTTATTAGGCCTAGGTGGCATCCATAGTCTGGAACGCATTCAGAAAGCTTCCCTTGACAGGGATGGCCTGACCACAGTAGTCTGTATTTTAGTAACGTTTGGATTATTGTAATACATTATACACAAGTTTGTCCTTGAAAATTATTTGAAAATTGCAACAAGTACAAAATGCAGCAGTAAGGCTATTTCTGGAACACCCTTCAGAGACCATGTAACACTGGTCCTAAAAGAACTGTACCAGCTAATCAAGGTTATCAGTTTGACTTTATGGTTCTAGCAGTGATGTTTAAGGCCTTTAACAGTTTACTTGAAGAAACACCTATCTTCAGCTTGTATACATTCACCACGTATTCAGCATGTTAAGATCTGCAGGGTAGGCATTCTGTGTCCCACAACTGGAACAGATGTGTCACTTTTTTTTTTTTTTTGCTATCCTGGCCTTGAAATTCCCTTTTTTGGCACCAGCATAATTTGTCTTTTCTATGCTAAATGAAATTGGCTTTTTATCCTTGCACTTGGGATTTAGTGGGCTTTTGTCCCTGAAATACCTCTCTGTGTTACTTCTTGGTTGTATTTAATTAGTTATGTATATTACTGGGCTTTATTCTTAGCTTGTTTTTATGAACTGTAACTCACCACATTTGGTCTATAGATATTTCAAATGAATAAAATCAAATAGTAAATACAACACTTTTGTCCCAATCACTAAGAATCCATACCACAGGGACAGATTCTGAAATTAGTAATACTATCAGGACTTATAATGGAAGCGATGAATTCAGATACCACTGAATCCATGCTTTAAAATACCGTTCCTGCCAAGGAAAGAAGGAAGCACAATTCTAGGTATCTTTCCATTTCTTCACTTCAGTTACCAAAACAGCGTAACCCCAGTAGGTAATTATCATTCTTGTTCACTTGGACTTATCATGATTTTTTTTACCCACAATTCTAGGTATCTTTCTATTTGCTTCAATACCCAAAGTGTATTTCTACATGCTCTGCTTATCTTCTTCTGGAATACTCTCTTCATTCCAGAAAAAAAGTAAGATTTCAGCAAATCCATTAACTGTATCAGTGAGAAAAGCTGCCAGAGTCTTCAGCAATCTTTTTACTTCCAGATGAGATTTAAATGGATTATCCACCTTTGTAGACAGGAAAAGCCTCTGGAAACCTAAATATCAGCAAGAAATTATCCAACCATGTTAAAGGCATATCAAATACACTAAACAAATACTAATCACAATAGCAATGAAATCCTGAGCTATACTAGATCATACAATCCTGACATTACTATTGGTTCCCTAGAACAATGTTTCTCAACATTGGCAACTTTAAGATGTGTGGACTTCAACTCCCAGAATTCCCCAGCCAGCACATGAAGTTGAAGTCCACACATCATAAAGTTGCTAAGGTTCAGAAACACTGCCCTAGAAACTTTGGGAACAGACAAAGGCAAATGAACCTATGTAAGCTGGACCCTGAATCCCAATCACAGTGCTACTATGCCACAGCCATCTCTTCTGCACCCACCTGATTTGATTTTATATAGATTGTTTTATTTTAAAAGTAAATAGGAAACTACCATGGTGCAAAGCACAAACCCCTAGCATTTAAAAAAAAATAAATCCAGGAATAGGCCTGGACCCCCAAATACACTTGAGGGGCATTTTTAAAAGACAACAATGACAGGCCTGTGGCCTGGTATTTTACTTGGAATATAACCTCCTGCTGCCCCGCAAAAAATGAATTTAAAAAAGCATCCAACAAGAATCAAGGATATGGTGGGGAGTAATCCCATTATTTTGTCTTCTGGTAAAAGGGCACTTAGAAATGTGACTTTCTAAGCTCATCACAGAAATTGTTTTGTGAGAATGCCCATAACATGTTCTCAATATTTCAACTACAGTTCAAAAAGTTAGAAAAAGACTCAAATACACTGGCCCAAAAACCCTGAAGATCTGCAAATACCAACAATCTCAGTGTGAGACTTTATCAATTAAAAATGTTGCAGTCCAATAAATGTTTACATTCTGTGGCAATGGTGACTCACACCCTCATCACTATGAGGATGGACTACTGCAATATGCTATACATTGGTCTGCCTTTGAAAACAACCTGAAAACTGTAATTAATATAGAATTAAGTGGAATTAATATAGAATGTGCTAGTGGGTAAGAACTGCCACAGTGACACTAGTTCTAGGGATGCTGCATTAGCTACCAATAGGTTTCTAACTACATTGTAAATGTCTAACTTATAAAGCCATACCATGACTTGGCAGCCAGATTCCTTCAGGACCATTGTTCCTGAATATCTACCCATCCTGTGTGTTCAGATCAGGAAGTGATGCTTTGGATTCCATCCTGTCATAATGTTTTTTATGGAAGTAGGTTCAAGGCACGTTTTCTCAATAGCTACACTCCAGAATACCTTCCCACCAGAAATTTAGATGGTTCCTATTCTGCTGTTTAGGGAGGCTGTTAAAACTACTTTTTCATATGGGCTTTGGGATTTAATGGTCTCCTCACATGCCATCATTTGAGGAGGGTATAGTACTAGCTTTACTTAATTATTTCAATGTCCTATTGTTTTTATTATGATTCTTTGATACTGTGAAAGCATCATAAACTGCCAAGAGTTGCTATTAAGTTGGTGCTACCCAAATAATATAATAAATCCATACAACCAAGTTATATATATTCCACATTGATATTTGTCCAAATCAGAGACCAAGAGACCAAAAGAGTCAACACAGATGACCATAACTGCCTTCTCCAGCTTTCAGGTCTATGGTGCTGCTGCATTAAATATCCAGGTGGTTATGACCAGAAGAATCTTCAACTCAAGTATTGGTAACAGTTAACAGTTACCAGGTAAGCCATCAAATCTACAGTTATGAAGATGGATTTATCACAGCAGCAAGCAGACCAGAAGACAGCCTGCCAAAATAACTATGAATGAAACATCCAATAGAGGAACCAGATGCAAGATCTTCTTTCTCCATACTTCTCCAGATTAGCTAAATCACTCAGGCACATGATTAAAGGTTTAGTAAAAACAAGTAACTTCTTTGGAAGTAGTTCCTCTGGTGTGGGATTGTCACCCAAGCCAATGCTCCTTTTAAGCTACTGTATAAAGAATGTGATACAAGCTAGTGTAAGCAGCTAGGAGGTTTCTGGAAAATGCTGTCAGGTCTTGACTCGTTTGGAGGAAAAATGTTTATGCATCATTAATCCCTCCCAAGAAGTTGCAGATAAGAATCCAGGTAAAAGACTGTAAAGTTTGCTCATGATCAACCTGGGGAAAATGTCCATTTCTATATTTCCAATTGGAGAAGAAAAACTAGTATAGTACTGGGACGTTAGTTTCCAGTCCTTAGTCACTCTTCCCTGACCAACTATGTTGTGCAATATGAAGCTGCTGTTCTGCTGGGCAAAACATGGGGGGGGGGAGGCATGTTTCTTTCTAATTTTGATTCTGATTTCACCATTTACCAGTTTCCCTGCAGTAAAGGAATCATAGACCTAGTAATTTTAGTGAATATGACTAGACAACTAAACGTTAAGATTAAATTAAATACAATGAATAATCCATTATCTTGAAAAATGGGCACTTGGGAAAGTTTAAACTTTACAATATACTATACATAATGCTATGAGAGTTAAATTACGATGAATATTACTATTAATTGCTATGTCTGATTCACTGAAAACAGCAAACAGCAGCAAATAAGATATTGCCAATTCAGTTTTAAGAGAACTAAGTTTTAGTACCATGGCCTTACATGCGATCTATTCCAGGAAGCCACATTCCTATCTGGACATTAATTTTTCCTCCCAATTATTTCATAGCCATCTGTAAGAAAACTATCAACTATATTTTTAAGACAACGCACACATAAATATACAACATCAAATTCATTTTCTTATTCCTAAACTCCTTCAAATATTTAGCAATGGAATACTTTATCAACCACTTAAAAGTCTTCCTAAAAGAAACACCTAACACACACTAGGAAAATATCTACCTACCTAAAAACCGTAATTTTGCCCATTAATTTTTTTGTGTCTGTTGAAGCAAGCAAGCTTTGATCGATACTTCCTGTAAATGAAGTAGATTAAGTTATTAGAAAAGTTGTGTAAATTCACAACATTACCACATACAGTAAGTTTTATTTTACTCAAAAATCAAACATCAAACTAAAAAAACAAAGCCCAATTTGTTACTTATAGGAACTCTGAAAGTATCACCAAAAACATAATTTCAAAAAATTATGCTATACATGAATTTGTCTTTATCAGTCTGCTCCATTAATCATATTTTTATTTTTAAAAAATCTATCTGAAAGAAGTCTCAAACTTATAAAGCTGTTATCCAGAATGCATTCTAACCATTACTGTTAAAAAAGCCCTTCTCCAATCTTACAGTATCATTGAAAAGTAACTGTACATAATATTTTGAGCATAGGAAGAGCAGGACTACATATGTGGTTTTACTCCCATTCTGTGCCTCTATAATTCCTAACAGGACATCTATATTTTCTTTAATACAGTATAAAAACTTTAGTATTTTTTCCCCAGTAATCAAAGATCTCATTCTTGAAGGACTGCAATCAATTTAGAATGTATGCATTTATGTGCAAGATTAAACATTACTTTCTAATATGCAATTATGCATTTAGTTACACTGTTCTTTGATTGCTACTCAACAGCTTAGAAACAAAAATTAAATTTTTCACAATTTAGGATTTAGCAACTTGAACATATTTATTAGCAACTTTTTAAAAAAACATTATTCCCCCAAATAATTACCTGGAGGAGGGCATCATACATTTGCTGAGAACAGAAAAAGTTGTTGAAAAGAAACAAATCTGTGTATAAGTGTGATATATGTGTAGGAGAGAACAGCTGGCATATGCACTGATACCTGATATAACATCAATTAATTTTATAAGCACTTTACAATTGGAAGGAAGGAAGGAAGGAAGGAAGGAAGGAAGGAAGGAAGGAAGGAAGGACACATTTATTGGATAGTGAAGTTGGTTTCAGTTGGCGTTGGTAAGTTTAGGTTGATCTAAGTGGGAAAGCTGAATAATTAAGAGTTACAGGTGATCCTCGTTTAATGACCACCCATTCAGTGACTGTTTGAACTTGCGACGGTGATGAACGAGTGGTAGTCACGACTAGTCTTCAAAGTTCTGGCCAGTGGAGGGTCACAATCTGGGTTCTTGGCAACGGGCTCAGATTTCTGACTGTCACAGTGTCCCGTGGTCATGTGATTTGCTACCTTCCCTAATGGCTTCCCACAAGCAAAGTCAATGGGGAAGCCAGCAGGAAGTCAGAAGTTACTATCACATGAGGTCCTCGTTTAACAACTCATGTGGTCCTTGCTTAATGATGGTAACCAGGGACTGCCAGTACTGCGGTTGCTAAGCGGCGCAGTCACTTAGTGACTGCATCACTTAGCGATGGAAATCCCAGTCCCAATTACTGTTGTTAACTGAGGACTACCTATAAGTTGAATTATAATTTATTTTCTGTTTCTTTGATACAGGATTGTCTTAAATTCAACTACTTTTATTTCATGTTTATACAATAATTCAGTGTCATCTGCAAACCTATTTCATTTTTCACCCATGAATCTGGTTAATTAAAAAATAAATCAGGTTGAGCCAGTCTTACAGCTTCTTGAGAGACTCTAATCCAAAATAATGCCTTTCATCAATATAGCTGGGACCCCAAACTAGGGCCCTCAGAGTTAATTGTTACAAAGCATTCAACATCTGTGCAAGGGATTACTCAAAATAAATTGACTGGTCTTAAAACAAAATGCATTGTTCTACACATAGTTTTAATATTAGTGGACTCTGCAATGGAAGCTGCAGCAAGACAAAATTATTTTTCTCCAAAGAGCAATTAACATTTTTTGTAAAAAAAAGCCTGGAAACTGAAGATGAGCACATGTTAAGCTACTCATCCTCCTGAACTGTATTTCCCCTCCCCCAATATCTCTCTCCTCTCTGCTTAACTTTCAGAAAGCCTGTAAAGACTTGGTTGTCCCATCAAGCCTTGGGAACAAGGCTATTATGACTGTTCCTCTATATGATTGCTTGGTTTTAATTCTGAATGTTTAGATTCCCAGTTTATGTGTACTCGTATTGTTTTATGTTTTTTAGTTTTGATTTTAATTATATTACTGATGATGTTATATGTTTCATCTATTTATCCTGTCTACTTTTAATCCAAAGTATGAATTTAAGAAATTGTGCAGTTCTCAGAATCATTTTGACTGGAATGGGTTACAAGACCTGAAAATAAAATAAAATAATTTTTAAATTTTTAAAATGCAGCAAAATTAGGCAATCTGAAGCTTTACAGATACATTGGACTATAACTTCCTTAGTCCTCTGACACTACGTTAACTGGGACAGAAGGGTGTTTAATATATGGAAGACACCAGACTGCAATGCCCATCCCTGTATGAGTAACCAAAAGTTTATATGTGGCCTTTTATGTCATTTTTATTTAAAACAAGCCACAACATTGGAATTGTTGCACTCAGGAACACACTATTTTTGTTGCTATTGTTAAAAATCCACAATAGTCTATAAATACATACAATAAAGTACAAAAATGTTATTTACTTTCTGAATTTTTCCCTGTTCTTTCCTCCTTTTAACTCTCCATTTATGAACTATGTTAAAGATTGTAACACGCTCCTTATGTGTCTTAAAAAGCACACTGTAAAGCAAAATGCAACTTCCTTTCACTTGTGAGAGCTCTCTACGATTACTTCTATTACTACAGGACTGGATCTTTTTTTAGGATAAGCAAGTGAACCAAATTCGCTTGTTTTAATCTTTTTAACAGCATACACAGGGAATGCAAGCCAGACTGCAGCCCAGATATAAGTAATACTGCACAGAAAGAACCCATAAATTCATATACAGTTAAGGATTATTAACACCTAGAGGAAATTACATCCCAATTATACTGATATAAAAATTAAAATCTTCTTCAGGTACAGCTCAATTCCTGATAACTTCACAGATATGTCCATAAACTTCTACTGGCGCCAATATAGAACTAGTCTGCTGATGCCTCACTTATGACTGTAGTATGAGAGCCCTTGTGGGTTTGATGACAGAAGATTTGACCTATTCTTCTATAGTGTAAGAGTTACATAACTTTTTCTATTCCTGAATACCTTTGTTTATGGCTTAAAAATAGACATACATGCACGTACACCATAAATAACTTTTGGGGCAAAGTTATATTACCTTTTTCAAACATCTTCCTAGCTTGATAGTTAATTTCTAAACTTAATTCATCACTTCATGAAACAGAGTACTACAAGTTATACAAGTGAGGTCCTATCATTGCTTTTATTTTCTAATTCTGGATTTTTTTCTCCAATGAAAATAAGACATTGTGAATATTATTCGTTATGGCATCAGTATCATATTGCTGCAACAAACAAGCATGGCTAACTCTCTGACAATTTCCAAGACACTTACATAACACAGAGAAGTTTCATTTCTTGTTTCTTATCATTTTCTTCTAATGAGGAATCGTAATTCATGAATTTATTCCATTCACAAACACCCAGTACCATTCAGACAGCAGAAATAAAGTACATGAAAAAAACTGAAAGGACATTTTAAAGCAGGATAAAAAATTGAAACAGATTCCCCCCCCCCCATTTTTGTAGAGTTGGGTTCCCTCTCAATTAAGTCTTAGAACATGTTGCTGAGGCAGCTTGGTTCAAGAGAGCTAAACCACAGGGAAGGCTTAAATAATAATGCAAATTTGAGAATTCTGAAATTACTTAAACAGATATGTGAGAGGAATAGACATAAAAATAAACCACAAACTCATACCTGAAGTAACTTATATCTGAAACAGCTATGTAACAAATATCCATACTAGAAATGCATGGCTCTCCATAATGATTCAGATTAAAGAGAAAATTAATGAGGATCCTATTTTTATCTTAGAGAAATAGGATTATAGAGTTCAGAATTACAGTGGGGCAAAAAAGTATTTAGTCAGCCACCAATTGTGCAAGTTCTCCCACTTAAAAAGATGAGAGAGGCTTGTAATTTTCATCATAGGTATACCTCAACTATGAGAGACAAAATGGGGAAAAAAATCCAGAAAATCACATTGTCTGATTTGTAAAGAATTTATTTGCAAACCATGGTGGAAAATAAGTATTTGGTCAATATCAAAAGTTCATCTCAATACTTTGTTATATATCCTTTGTTGGCAATGACAGAGGTCAAACGTTTTCTGTAAGTCTTCACAAGGTTTTCACACACGGTTGCTGGTATTTTGGCCCATTCCTCCATGCAGATCTCCTCTAGAGCAGTGATGTTTTGGGGCTGTCGCTGGGCAACACGGACTTTCAACTCCCTCCAAAGGTTTTCCATGGGGTTGAGATCTGGAGACTGGCTAGGCCACTCCAGGACCTTGAAATGCTTCTTACGAAGCCACTCCTTCGTTGCCCGGGCGGTGTGTTTGGGATCATTGTCATGCTGAAAGACCCAGCCACCTTTCATCTTCAATGCCCTTGCTGATGGAAGGAGGTGTTCACTCAAAATTTCACAATACATGGCCCCATTCATTCTTTCCTTTACACGGATCAGTCGTCCTGGTCCCTTTGCAGAAAAACAGCCCCAAAGCATGATGTTTCCACCCGCATGCTTCACAGTAGGTATGGTGTTCTTTGGATGCAACTCAGCATTCTCTCTCCTCCAAACACAACAAGTTGAGTTTAGACCAAAACGTTCTACTTTGGTTTCATCTGACCATATGACATTCTCCCAATCCTCTTCTGGATCATCCAAATGCTCTCTAGCAAACTTCAGACAGGCCCAGACATGTACTGGCTTAAGCAGGGGTACACGTCTGGCACTGCAGGATTTGAGTCCTTGGCGGCATAGTGTGTAACTGATGGTAGCCTTTGTTACTTTGGTCCCAGCTCTCTGCAGGTCATTCACTAGGTCCCCCCATGTGGTTCTGGGATTTTTGCTCACCATTCTTGTGATCATTTTGACCCCACAGGGTGAGATCTTGCATGGAGCCCCAGATCAAGGGAGATTATCAGTGGTCTTGTATGTCTTCCATTTTCTAATTATTGCTCCCACAGTTGATTTCTTCACACCAAGCTGCTTGCCTATTGCAGATTCAGTCTTCCCAGCCTGGTGCAGGTCTACTACAATTTTGTTTCTGGTGTCCTTCAACAGCTCTTTGGTCTTGGCCATAGTGGAGTTTGGAGTGTGACTGTTTGAGGTTGTGGACAGGTGTCTTTTATACTGATAACAAGGTCAAACAGGTGCCATTACTACAGGTAACGAGTGGAGGACAGAGGAGCCTCTTAAAGAAGTAGTTATAGATCTGTGAGAGCCAGACATCTTGCTTGTTTGTAGGTGACCAAATACTTATTTTCCACCATGATTTGCACATAAATTCTTTAAAAATCAGACAATGTGATTTTCTGGATTTTTTTTTCTCATTTTGTCTCTCATAGTTGAGGTATACCTATGATGAAAATTACACGCCTCTCTCATCTTTTTAAGTGGGAGAACTTGCACAATTGGTGGCTGACTAAATACTTTTTTGCCCCAATGTATGTTGATGTCATTTTCTGGCCAAAAGCCTTGACAACTGCCAAAGGCTGGACTAAGGGTCAGGAATAGAAAACTAAGAAAAACTAGCTATGAACCAAGCAACTATAAGAATAATAGACAACTTTATATTACAGACTGCCAAACAAAATGGGGGTGGGGAGAAGTCAAGTCTTTAATGTATTTAAAAATGAAAATAAAATTCACAAACTATACTTACATTTTCCCTTTGATACTATACAAACTATAGTAACAAAGGGAAACAAGTAAAAATTCAGGAATCAGAATTCACTCTCCCTCAAGCAGACCAATTCTGAATGTTTAATATACATACATCAAATCTAATCTACATACCAAGTAAATTAAATCAAGTAGCAATGCAGAGAGCCAGTTTAGTGTAGTGGTTACAGTGCTGGCCTAGAAACCATGACACTGTGAGACTTCTAGACCTTCCCCTTAGGCAGTGTTGTCTAAACTTGGCCACTTTAAGATGAGTGGACTTCAACTCCCAGAATTCCCCAGCCAGCCATGCTGGCTGGGGAATTCTGGGAGTTGAAGTCCACTCATCTTAAAGTGGCCAAGTTTGGACAACACTGCCCTTAGGCATGAAATCTGGCTGGGTGACTTTGGGCCAGTCATTCTCTCTCAGCCCAACCTACCTCAGGGTTGTTGTTGTGGGGAAAATAGGAGGCAGGAGTGTTAGGTATGTTCGCTGCCTTGAGTTATATATAAAAAAGGTGGGATAAGAATATATAAGAATATATAAGAATTATGCATATTCAGTCATATATACCATATAATAAAATTATTATTGTAGAAGTTGTTTCATTTTCCTTACATTGTAAGATAACCTAGAATGAACTAGCTTTTTCCAATGCAATTAATAAGTCACATACAATAATTGATTCTTGAGGAAGAATTTTAATGTGGATCTCTAATCAGTCTTTGGAATGATTAAACTAATTTTAAGAACTGACTATGAAGCTGAGGTCAGCAAGCAAGCTTAAAATGGAGCATTTTATAGATCGTTTTCATCTCTGTTGTCATCTTAGCACTAAAGAAAATCATATTGCTGTAAGTATTGTGGCATAAGGAATAATACTGCATAATACAGTTACAATATAATAAGAGAATATTATGATTTCAAAACATGTTGGAATTCTATTTAAGACAATGTAATAAGAGGTATTTGAGGAAAAAAAGTGTTCTGAGTTATCTCTAGTTGCTATATGATCTGAATAAGGTCATGTGGCCAAACTAAAGAAAGCATGTAATTTTAAAAGATTTTAGAATTGACATTTAATTGATATTGCTGACAGGTTATAAAATTTCTATGTTCCTCTGAAATAACATTATAATTCCTCTATTTTATACTGATTTCCTCCATAAATTAACAAATACAAAAAATAAAGTTTAGTATAAACCAATATGTAAGACTTGTAATATTAGGAAGAAAATTCCATGATTAGGATCATTAGGAACATTACTGAAAATGAAAATGCCAATTTTATAATGCTTTTTCACAAATAATGGCTTGTGCTATGTTAAATTCTGGTCACATTTGGAAAAAGATATAACAGAACTAGAAAAAGAGGGGAAGTGCCAACCAAGGGGCTCAAACACTTCTTTCTGAAAAAAAAAAAATTAGGATGCTTGAGACTCTAGCTTGGAAAAAATCAACTAAATAGAGACATGATTGAGAAATATAAAATTATGTATGGGATACAGGGAGTAGAAAGAGAAGAGTTTTTCTATCTTCAGAAGACTAGGAACAGGACTACCCAACAAAGCTGATTGCGAGGAGATTTAGAAAAGAAAAAGAAAGCACCTATTCACACAGAATATAACCAATCTGTTGCAAACATTACCACAAAGTGTACCAAAGGCCACTAGTTTAGTTTTAAAAGAGAACTGGTAAAACCATGAAGGTTTGATAGAATTCAGCCTCAATCTTATCTTACACTTCTAAGTATCAATTGCAATGGGACAATACTGGGAAGGACTATGTCTCTATCACCTCCTTTTGAGCATGCCAGAGGCACAGGACTGGTCACAGTGAAACAAAGTGCTGGACTTAAAATAGGTCTTGGCTGAATCTAATGGGGCTGTTCTTCATCCATGACACAGTCAAAAACACAAATAAATAAAAACTCAGGCGCTGAAAAATTATCCTATGAGAAAACATTATGAAAATGTTATGTTTTTGTAACATTTCCCTTCTGTTAATCCTTATGTTTTAGAATTTAAGCTACGTTTCTAAAATCTGCTTATTCCTTATTTTTAAAAAATGCTAAATAAAATACTGGTTATTGCAGAACCATACAAAAATAGGAGCATCACTGAAAAAAATTATTTGGAGAAATCTCATCACTTGTTTTGCAAAATTAGGGAGACTAGCAAGACTCAAATCTTGTGGGGGGAAAAAACTCAGGGTGCTTCTGAAGTACAAGGTTGACTGTGATTGTCAGATTTGTTATATCTGAATATAACAAAAATAACTGAAGAAAAAAGAACAAAAATGAAGAACTATATATGATGATCCACAGAGAACAGATGCTATGTGTATCTGTGTTACAAAAACCCAAATCTTTTCCTCATCCTTCAACATTTTTTTTTTTTTAATCTGCGCTCAGTCATTACCGACTCTGCAGTGACTGCTTGGATGAGTCCTTGTAGTTTTCAAGGCAATTGTTTCAGAAGTGGTTTGCCAGAGCCTCCTTCCTAGGGCAGAGCCCAGCTGGCGAGCGCAGGAGGTGGGGTTTCCGTTGCTTCGCACCCTTTTTGGGCGCGCGCGGTTTTTCGCGCTTACCGGCAACTGCTCCCGACTCCTTTTTGCAAGGTGCCGCCAGCACTTTTCCTCCCACCGGAGTGAGAGTCCCCATTTATCTACTCACGTGAGTTTTCGAACTGTTGGGTTTACAGGAACTGGGGAGGAAACAGGAGCTCACCCTGCTAACCCGAAGGCTGGACTCGAACCGCTGAAGCGTCGACCATTTCTGGCCGGCAACTTTCAGTGTCATTAAGCCGCTGCGCCACCGCGTCCCCTCAACATTTGTGCTTTGTGCTAATTCATATAATGAAAATCGTAGCAATTTATCATGACTTCAAACTAACAAAATTTTCTAAAACAGATTCCTTCATTGTTCAATATACTACTACCTACAACTATCTCTAAAAGATGCTGTGATGACAAAGCTACAACACTTGTTATATATAAATAAAAATATATCGCTGGCCTTGAAAACTTTTTGCAGCAGAAACAAATAAACTTGTGTTCTTTAAATAGTTTGGATTTCCATTTCTTCAGTTCCAGGTAGCACAACCAATGGCAACTGACTGTAAAAATTAGCCAGAATTTATCTGGAGGGTACCAAGTTGGCAGCCCCTGCTCAAAAGATTTTTTTTAAACAATTTTGTATCAAGTAGTCACTATAAACAGAATCCAAAAACTTTATATTCTACCACCTTTATACAGGTAGTCCTCACTTAATGGCCGTTCATTTAACAATGGTTCAAAGTTACAGTGGCCTTGGAAAAAGTGCTTTATGACGTGTACTCACACTTATGACCATTGCAAACCATCCCCTGCGGTCATGTGATCATGATTTGCAACTTTTGTGACGATCGTTAAGTGAATCACCACGGCTGTTAAGTGAATCACATGGTCATTAAGCGAATTGCATGGTCGTTAAGTGAATTCTGGCAAAAAAAAAAAAGACCACTGGGGAAGTTGGATTAGCTTAACGAACCCACAATTTGCTTAATGACCATTGTGATTCGCTTTACGACCATCATAAAAATGGTTGTAAAATCAGGTCTGATCACTTGGTGACTCACTTAACGACTGCCCCACTTAATGACCAATTTTCCAGTCCCTATTGTGGCCGTTAAGTGAGGACTACCTATATCCTGTTCACAGTCATAAGAATACCGACAGAAACAGCAAAGTATCTGAACTGAGACCCCCCCAGAATAAAAGGTAAACTGAGAACATTTGCTCCAGAAGCTCACCATTCATAATTATCTCCTAAATTCTGTTGATATGCAAAGGAAAGGAAGATTTCCACAGCAAATAGAAAGGCTTCAGTTCCATACATCCTCAACAATAGTATTCTTCTGGACTAGCTGTGAGGGTTGGAAGGGGGGCACTATCTTAGAGTGGTATTCTTCCTACCTGAGGGTCCATTTTCAACTGGGGAAACAGATGCTGAGTCCACTAGAGTGTCAATATCGGATGCTACAAGGATTGGTACTTTTCTTGCTGTATAAGGATTGGTACTTTTCTTCATAGTTATATGAAGCTGCTGGGAGAGGTCCACCAGCATGGGGTGCAGTATCATCAGTATGCAGATGATACTCAATTATACATCCCCACCTTGAGCCAAACAGTGATGCAACAGAAGGCCTGACCTGTTGTTTGGAGGCTATGAAGACCTAGGTGTCAGAAAACAGGTTCAGGCTAAATCCTAGCAAAATGGACTGAGACTAGAAATACTCCCAATCTAGATGGAGTCACAGTCTCCAACCTGGGGATTCTTTTGAACTCACAGCTGCTGTTGGAATAGCTTGTGGAAATTGTAGCCAGAAGAGCCTTTGCACAATTATATTTTAAGTGCCAAGCCTGGCATGGTCACTCATGCCCTTGTCAACTCAGAGCTGGACTACTGTAATTTGCTCCATATGGGGCTGCGTTTGAAGATCATTTTATTGGGTGACTTCAATCTGCCAACCTCTGGGACTTGCTTCGGTAAGGAGTTCATGTCCTCCATGGCAACCATGGGCTTGTCTTAGGTTATCTCAGCTCCAAGACACACGGGCAGTCATATTTTGCACCTTGCTTTTGAGCAATTGTTGCTTGGTGAAAGGTGGGTTCAAAAAGTCTGAGTGAGAAAAAAGGCAGGATGGAAACTGTGTGATGTGAAGGAGGAGAGGAAGAAAAGAATTTGAATTGCTAAGGAATTTGCTTTATTTCCTCCTATTTACGTTCCTCTTGCCATCTTTTACTTCTCCCTTCTTTTTCCCCTGCTTTTGCCTTCTATTTAAAAAAAAGATGAAAATTGAAAATACTTCTGTGCTGGCCATGGTTCTGAACATTTTGTAGCTTTCCTTTTCAAATAGTGGAAATCATGGGTGGTCTTGTGTAATGAGCAAATAATAAATGACCCAGAGAGGAAAAACCAAACTCAGAATCAGTGAGTGTAGAGAGTAAGGAAGATGATCTTGACAGAGATATCCAAGCTCTGCTGCTAGGGCAAAGAGGGGTAAAACATATTTTAAGTCCACAACATACAAGATTATATTCAGAAGTAGGTAGATGACCTGTGCAAGCAGAAAGACAGGGAAATATGACATGACTTATTCCCTTAAAAATTCCCAATTACTTTTGATACCTTCATATTGAGTGACAGATAAGCAGGAGAATACTGCAGGATTCTATTTAGACATTTATTCTAATATCTACATTATGGTCATTCAGAGTTTTGGTGTGAGAATTTACTAAAAAACCCACAACACAGATAGTCCTTGCTTAAAGACTGCTTGTTTAGCAACTGTTCAAAGTTACGATGATGCTAAAAGTGACTTATGACCGGTGCCCAAAGTTACAACTGTCACAGCACCCCTGCAGTCATGTGATTGTGATCCAGGTGCATGGCAACCAGACTGCACTTACAACAGTTGCAGCATCTCAGGGCCACATGATCACTATCTGCAACCTTCCCAGCTGGCGTCCGGCAAGCAAAATCAATGGGGAACTGCGTGATACACTTAATGACTGCATGATTCACTTAACAATCACATGATTCACTTCACCACCACAGTGATTCAATTAATGACTGCCACAAAAAAGGTCACATGATGATTTGCTTAACAACTGCATTGCTTAGCAACCTAAATTCTAATCCAGATTGTGGTTGTTAAACGAGGACTACCTGTACTTTTCTATCTTTATTCCATTCAAATCAGGTGAAACTTCTATGGCTGAACTGGAAGTAGTAATAGCTAAAAGAGGCCAAAAACTGACCCATCCCAACAAGACAGAGGTGCTGCTAGCTAGGAGGCACAAGGTTGAACTCCCTCCCTTGAAGGTGTATATTACAGGTAAATTCAAAGGGGAAAAGGTGCTTTACAACACAGAGAGATGCTCATATAACACCTGTCATAACTTCTTAAAACAGCTGTATGTTTTCCCAAGATTATATAGCTGCCCTTGGCAGCTGTAGTGTGATCCTGAGGAAGGATGTGTTTAAGGAATTGTCAATAATTGCTACATACTCTCCCACATGCCCTGAAATTCCTTTCACCTGTTAAATCTGCACAACTCTAGTGCATATATTATCTCAAGTAGACAGTTCTCCTAAAGCTAACTTTATTCCATTCAAATCAGGTGAAACTACTAAGGCTGAACTGGAAGTAATAGTAGCTGGAGGTCCAAACTTTGAATTGTTTGTTATGAGCTAGCTTGCTAACTAGGGTCCTTTTGTAATAGGACAGCCAATCAGGAAATACCCCTTTATCAGAAGGTAAGTCAAATACTTGTTACAATGCCCAGTTTGTATTTGCCTAGCCTTTACAAATCTCATTTGTGGATCTATCAAAATAAAATGTCTAGGTGGCACTGTGAAATACTTTTTTCAGCTGTGTCATACTAGTTATGAGAGCATGTCAGGTATCGTCAGGTGATTCAGACTCAACCAAATTTTGGGTTTCATTTTATCCATGAGTTGATTAATTAAAAATTATGCTGAATATTTGTGTGATTTTATTGGTTTGTTGTCTTCTAACTTGATAACTATATCTTGAGAACTGTTTTGTTTAATTCACAGAAGAACAATCCAGAAATTAAGATTATTACTCTTTTCTAAATGAAAATAAGATGCAAAAGAGACAGAGAAAAATGAAGGTGTGCAAATCCAAATACCTTGTCCAGATTAATCCTTCTGTAGATTTAATTATGTAAACAAGTATATTATGGTATAAAGTGAAAGCCGCACAAAACTTCCATGGTGAAACTTCATGTAGTAAATTATTCTTTTAGTTTCTTTCAAAATCAAATCTGCCTAACAAGATTTAGCAGATAAAACTAGAGGTATACTTGTAACTAAGTACTTTGATAACAAAAATGCAAAGAATCTGCAAGCTCTAGTAATAAAAGTCAAGGAACACAATAAAAAAATGGGAGTAAAATTAAATTATAAAGAAGACCAAACTAATGACAATAGGTACAACCATCAGCCTTAGAATTGACAATAAAAGTATCAAGGTGGTAGAGAGATTCTGTTTTTTAGGATCAACCATCAAGAGTAAAAGAACAAGCAGTGAAAAAATATACTGCAAACTACTTGGTACAGTAGCCATGAAGGCCTTGGAAAAGATATTCAGATGCTGTGATGTGTCTATATCTACAAACATCAGAATTGTGCTCAGTACTGGTATTCCCTGTGATACCCTATGGAAGTGAAAGTTGGACTTTGAAGAAGCAGGATATTGACGTGTTTGAACTTTGGCATTGGAGAAGACCTTGGAGAATACCACGGACAGCCAAGAAAATAAAGAAATGGATCATCAAACAAATTAACACAGGATTCTTAGTCAAGGCAAAAACAACTAGAATCAAATCATCCTACTTCAGACAGATTATTCAAATACCTAGCTCTCTGGAGAAGGCTCTAATGCTGGAAGAGGTGGAAGGAAAGAGAAGAGGACAACCAGAAGCAAGGTGGATAGACTCCGTTGCAGCAGTGCAACAGGTGTACCATTGGAAGACCCAAAGGACCAAGTTAGGGACAGATTGTCATGGAAAAAAATCTATCTATGTGGTTGTTAAGAGTCAACACCAACTTGATGGCACATAATCAATTTTGATAACTACAAATGCTAAGAACTGGGTTGAAATTTTTAATTCTGTATATTTACACATTACATTATTTATCATATTAAACAACTCTTTTGGTGATGTTACAACAATAAGCATCAAGTAAGCAGTTAACAATTTGTTGCTCCAAATACAGGCCCTAATGAAAGGATCACTTTTTTAAAATTAAAGATGCTCTGAATACAGGAAAATATACTGCAAATTTCACTGGACACAAAATGAAGCCAGTCTGCTGTAGCAGTTAAGGACTAGAAGCAGGGAGCCCCAGATTCCTGTAGCCAGGGAAGTTCATTGTGTGACTCTGGGCCAATCACTACCTCACAGAGTTGCTCTTGTGGGGACAAATAGGAGGAGGGAGCACTGTCTTGAGCTCCTGTACAAAAGGTGGGATATAAATCTAATTAAAAAAATATTGCTATAACAGAATCATCATAATTAACACTCATTCTCATTTTTTTCTGAAGGCTTTAAATATTTAAATTCAGTCTTCACTTCTTTGCCATTATCTAGTCCTTCACTACATAAAAACATTGGCTTGGGACTTCCGTGGCCTCAGCAATTCAAACATAAATGAGAAACAATAGCTGATGTATTGGTGTACTGATTATGTTTTAAATCTATTAACAACTGACTTTAAAGCAAATACCTTGCCCACATCCTTAGACCACAACAGATGAAACTTGAATACCTTGGACAAGCCTGTCCAAATCTGTATAAAGTTTGGCATCCAGGTCAGCAAAGTGATAAACTGTTTTACTGTCAAACTATTAGACAAACATATTCTTATTATAGCAGATCTTCTCCTGCACCTCATGGCCCCTATAATGGACCATTTATATGTGAGCTGGGATCTAGGTTTTCAAATCAACACCCACAATGATAAAGGTTCTTTGCTTTGAAATAATCCAACTTTTCTCCATTCTGTTATGTTTTCTTTAAGAATCTAAAAACCATAAAGAACATGTATATTTTTATATAAAAAAGAGGAAAGGCTGAGCTTTAAAAAACAGGAGAAAAAACAGACAGTGTTAAACCAGCACACCTAAATAGTTATATTTTGACTAATCAAAATAAAGCAATGGCAGAAATACAGACCTCACAATCTTCACTGCACACTACAGTGATGTAATTTAAACTTCCTTTATGCAAGACATTCAGGTTTAATATAATTTCATTACTTAGCTTATTTGAAATAGAAGATGAAATAAACTCTTCAGTTATTACTCGAAACTTTAACACAGCAAAAATCTGTTCTTAACCACCCTGTCAAAAAGCAGTTTTGAAGAATATTTTGAAAAATAAATTTTATATTAGACAATTATTAGCAATTACATTAAAAGACCCCCTAAAATACTAATAAAGTCTACTTTTTACATTAAAAAATCACATTAGCATTACTTCAGAAAGTAAAAGAAGATTCTCTTGTGTCTGAAAAACAATACAGTATCTTTTTCCTTCCCTCTAGATAAATGGGAATGAAACTCTATAAAGCAGTTTATAGTGCTGTTTTCTACAAAACTATTTATGTGATTCCACTTATTTCAACTGGGATCCTGGAACCAGAAGTATTGACCAATACTTATGACTAGAATCTTAACGTTTACCTGAAAAGATGGCTCATTGAATTTGGAGGAAGAGGAGACAAGTTTAAAAAATACCATTAAACTAAGGTGTCCAAAATACTGAAAACAGAAGAAAATATTTGATGAATCAGGTATCTCTTTGTATTGTCTGCTGTATTGTTTTGACTAGGTCTTCAAAACAATAAAAACAGAAGACAATATAAAGAGATCTTTATATTGTTAAAATTAACAGTGCAGTACTATGGATGTCTGCTCAGAGTATCAGAAAGAAACCAGAGCCCTCTTTCTATGGAAATCTATAACCACTGTGATTTCAATTGTTGCTTGAAATCTTTTAAATATTTGGGAATAAAGATTTCACAGAAACTGTAGATGTAAATGTATCTTATCTCAGATCAAAAAATATATAAATTGGTTGTTTAAAATCCTACTCAGCTGGGGAGGGGAATACATTTGTTAAAATGAATGGAATGTCACTAATGTATTTATTTAGAATATTCCTATGCTAATTATTTTAAGCGAAATTTAGGTTTTTAGAACAAATTAGGTGTATAAGATCTAGGACAAACTTCCAAGTTTTTAAAATCTAAATTATGGCTATTATATGACTATGATGTTTTTAACTTTTCTGACTTTCAACTTTATAATATACTGGATTTTGCCCTCAATTTCATTATGGAATGTAACTGATCAGGTTAAAAAACATGGGAACAATTACAAAGTTACTATGTGTCCCCTTTGACATCACAGCAGGGGCTCGGCTCTACATTTAGCCACAACTCTACTGTATTTTTACTGTACATAAAAGGCTACAAGGTGCATTTAGAAGATGTTGGGACAGAAGTGTAATTTTGACCTTTGCTCATAAGATAAACTTATACCCTGGGACAGCTCTAGCCTGAAAATAGCAATGGGGAGAAGAAAGTCCTGGACAATTAGTGGTAATAATACTGTTTATCAGCTTATTGCCAATCATGTTTGTTGGCAATTATATCATATTATTGTGACTGATATGGTTTATAGACATGAAAGTAGCTTTGAATTATATACTAAAAACTTTATTATATGAATAATTACTGCTTTATAAAGCATGGAAACAGAAAAAAATGATTACTCTTCAATGATGGAAAAACAGTTTGCAACCTCAGATTTACAAACCTGAATCTCTGGCATGTGTTCACTTTCTTTTCACAAGCTAGCTGTCTATCGACATAATACAGGACTGATCAATATTATTTTGTGTGGTCACAGTTTAATAATGTGTTAAAAAACTAGGCTGAATGATTTCTTGTATGCAACATGCTTTTGTTATTTTTTATCCTCTTTTTTCCCTTCTTTTTGTACATTAAGACAACAAAAAAGCAAAATTAGAAGACTCTTAATAATTGTTTGTGCTAAAATGCAATTTCCCTATCTATTTAAATTCCACTGAGGAAGAATAGAAGTTGTCAAATAGAACCAAATGAAGAAATCTGCCCAGGAACAGAATGGATAGATGCAGGGGTTCTGTCACATGTGAAAATGAGAAAGACAGGGAAATTAAATCTGATGTTATTGGGGAACATAAAGAAAAATGTTATTAGAGGCAGTCAAAAGCAAAAGGAGGAAATTCAGATATTCACTTACAATTTATAATAGCATTAAATGGATTATCATTCAATCAGCAACTGCCTTAGTAATTATATATAATTAGCTGCCTTTATTAATATCCCACTTCACTCCAGCAAACAATATTTACTTATTAAAAAACACAAATGTATTTCTAATCTTTTTTTTTTAACCTAGTGTATTTTATATAAATGAGTCCCATATTTCATTATACTAGTCCATACAAAGTCTATGTCTATAGGCAAACCGTTCATAAGTGACAAGTGCAATCAGGTCTTCAAACCACTGAGTGAATGGGGCCATACATTTATCTTTCCAATACTGCAATATCAGTCTTTTGGCTATAGTAAGGGCATGGAGAATTCATTTACACTGTCCAGATGTCAAATTCCATGTACTAGGTATATAGTTCAAAGGAATATTATCTTCTGAAAATTTTAACTTTTGTTGCACAATCATATTTATATAGTCCACTACTTTCTCCCAAAACTTAGTTAAGTATAAGATGTAAAAACATATGCTTTAAAGAGGCATTATGCTTATTACATCTCCAACAAAATGCAGTTTTTGAAAATGATAGTCACATAAATGTATTGGAAATATATATGCAGCTGAATAATATTTGCATTAGATAAATATATATAGATTTGTAACTATTTACTGTTATAATGCTAAGTTCTTTTTCTTTTGTTACTTTTTCATAATAGCATTTTTTTCTTCTTGATAGTGTATTATTTGTGTTTTGTTTTTTTGTTATTAATTAAAAAGCAATAAAATTTATAAAAATATAATCTAGTCAGGATTAATAAGTACAACTTTCGATTCTGAACTTCTGTTATAAGTATCACCTTCAGGAAATGGAAGGTTTAAACAAACTGCAAAGCTTCCTGGATATTATTTTTTTGGTCTTTTGATCATATAAATTTTATCTTGAATTTCTTCATTAGATGGAAAAGATAGAAGTACCTAAAAAATGAAAAGCAAAAAGAGATTATGCTGCACACATGCTTTACCATCATATTGCAGGAACATCTGGCAGATTTCCAGACTGCACTACTAGAATCTAAAGATGTTTGTATTTGGCAATTTTAGAAATTACTTTTTCCAACAACAAATTTTACAAATGTTGTTTATTTAACAGATCAAATGATGGAATTAATACATCATTTGGGACCCATTTCTGCTTTGATCTAAATCTTCTAAGACATTTGCAGCAATATAAAATGGTTATGAAATTTTAAAAGCACCACTTTAGGTATTTTATTCTTCACAAGTATTTTTTTTTCCTTTTATTTTTGCATTTTGGGCCTTAGATAAAAATTAGAAGAATACACTTCCCTCCTCATTCTCATATTTCAAGTATTCACTCAGAAATCCCTGAAAGAGACAGTACTTACTTTCTAGGTAAATGTACTTCGTTAAAGCATTACATTTTCAAACATAGTTTTAAGACTCCTGTTTATAATACTTGTATTTACATCACTTTTAGCCCAGAGCCTCTCATAAATTCTGAAGTTTAACCAATACTTCTTTAGAAACAGTAGGTCACAGGATTCCAAACATAAACACACTTAAGTACAAACAATTTTAATGTAAAAGCTAAGAATATTCTTACATCTTGCTATCTGAGCTCAGAAAGATGTGTATAGATTTGGCTCAAACATGTTAACAAGTCAAATATTAGACTGCAGATGTGTATAGAAATGCACAGAAGTATAGAAAAATGAAGATATTTGGGGCTGCAATATAATTTATACATACTAATATAAGGATTTTCTATCATTCTGTTAGGGCTGCAAAGTGCTTCAAATGAAATACTATGAGCTAATTTGTCATTAGAGACGTAAACCTTTTTAGTTTAACCCATTTCAAGTGCAATATGAAGCATTTTGGTTATTTAGGGAGGATTTAGAGCTCAAAACAGAGCAGTTGAAATTGAAAAATCTTCCAAAATTATCAAAATGGCCCATTTTACACTCAAAATGATCATTTCACATTGAAAATAATCTGAATTCAAAGCATACTGCATATACTTATTGGGCATGCATTCTTAGATCTCATGGATATATTCAACAGGGCTCTGCAACACATCAGTTTCAATTCCAAAAATGTGCTTCAGTGTGTGTGGGAACACAAATGTAGCACTTGTTTGCAAGTCTTTAAAGCAGCCTTTAAAAAGTTTTAAATTTTCTCAAGGTTGCACAGTAATCTGTGAAGATCAGCCACAGGATTCTAGGAAAAAATACAGCTACTTTAAAGAGTTAGCATTAGAATTAGGTTCTCTAAAACCAATCCCTACTGATAATATCAATGAAATGTAAATATAAATGAGCAATTAGTTTATTTCTATGAGAAACATCTTAACAAATCAAAAGCTTTCCTAGGTGCTGTTCAGAACAACTGCCTCTTGCTAAAATTATCAGTTTTAACTATTTTTTGTTGAATCCACTCTTTTATATATATAATTTGTTGAAAAGCATACCAAATTCAATGTCTCACGTAATTTACAAAAATTGCTATTTTAAATTTATTAACATTTTTAACAACCCAACAGCCACTCTCTGGGCGATTTACAATAAAATCTATAGCACACTTTCTTTCTGTCTTGTACTCCATATAAGCAAGATTGTCAACTATCCTACTAGCTACTTTTGTATAACTTATAATGACTTGATCAGCAAATGATATTTATCTTCATGTAAAAAGCTTCTTCCTAATTTTTCCATACCAAAGGCACTGGAAAAAGGCCAGGTAGGTGTTGTTATCCTGTGGCAACTCATCTCTCAGCCAAGACAAGGCAGCTGTTTGACCTATTAAAAAAAATTCTCATCAAACAGCATTCAGACCCTACAATTTTTTTTCTAAGTTCAGAAATAATATCCCTTCATCATAGCCACTTTACAAGCCATTCCTGTAGAAAAATATAATAAACGGTAATAAATTCATTCAATTCAAATAAAATGTCCCAGACTTATTTTAAAAAAGAGGGAATAAACTTATTTTGAAGAAATATTTTCTATTTTTAAAAAAGAAGTAGTGTTTAAATTTAGAAGGTTGGCTTTCTGAAAACACTCAAATGTTTTAGTATTGAAATATTACCAGCTAAAATACGAACATTTTAATGAGTAAAAAGGGAAGATTTGCAGTATAGCAAAAGCAATATATTCCAATACCGTAGTTACCACTGGGGTCTGCCAGAACTCTCTACACTATATTATTAATACGCAGAGAACAGTCTTCAACAGAAGTCTTTTTGGATAGGGAATCTACATACGCAACTGATCACGTGCCGAATATCACATAAAATATTTTTAAATTTTTTTCAAATACCTGCAGGTGTATAAAGAATTAGCACAGAATACCTAATCATTGCAAGATTAGTTGACAAATAACTCGGGCTGCAATCACTGAATTTCTCAAGACTACGTTTTATTTAACCACATATAGGATTATACTGTTAATTCCTTAAAACTCAGAGATACACTTGATCAACTAAGGTGCTCTGGCACATTCATGTTAACACAGAAGCAAGTCGAAACATCAGAATATACTCTAATTATATGTCAAACCTTTGAAATTTTGATATTTCCCAATTTTCCTAAATCCCAATATTCAAGTAGCTTTATCTGCTTTATACTCAAAATTATTTCTAATGCATCAAAATGTATTCTTGAACATCCTAAGCAAATCAGAAAGCATGAGAATCTAAAGAACATGTACTGTTTCCAACATATATCTACAAAAAATTGAGCCACATAGAAAATAGTACACAAACCATGTATTAGAACACTGTACAATTGCCAAATGTATATACAATACACATAATTGTGTAAATGTAAGTTTCCTAACAGAATGTATTCATCTGTGTATTCGAATCATCATAATTATTAGATGCTAAGCTGCCTTAAATACTCTTATTTTTTTTAAAAAAAACTTACAATAGCATTTAGAAAATATTGTGAAGAATTTATCAAAAAAAACCCCAACAGAATCCTAACTTAAGCTGCAGTGTGAATAAATTCATACCCGTTACTACTTATTGTGTACAAATAGAAAAATGAAACAAAAAAGAGAGCCTCATGTACAAACCAAACCAAATCATGTTGGTTTGGTTTGGATATATTTAAATATTCAGTAGCTAGATGTCAGTATAAGAGATATCTTATACTGCACACACAATCAAGAAATTCATTTATATCGTGTCTTATTAAGCTAACTTCTTACTGATTAGATTCACATACTGCAATAAGCTTTAACATGATTTTTAGATTTGACTTAGTACTGTGTGAACTTAGCTATCATAGCTGGTTCCATAAACCATGGTTAAAGCAAATCACAGATTAGTATGGTGTGTGAGCCTAGTAGATTCAAGTTCAATAAAACAATGAGAATTTAAAAATATGTATCTGAACACTTGAAATGAAGTATTTTATATTATCAGCAACTACATTTTTCATACTCTAATGCAGGAGAAGCAACTTTTTCATGCTCCAATATTACATTAATATTTGCAGGACACTGAGAGCCACATTAAAATGGGTTTGTAAACACTTTTACATGTTGGCCCCACAAATCACACTAAGTTCTGATTTCTTTAATCTTGGTTTGTCAAATTAATCACAACTGGTTAGATTCAGACAGCATACAAAGAAAAAGTATAGTTTATATATCATAACACACTAAACCAAAAACAAAACAACCTACATTATGTCTTAATATGAGCCTATATTTCTTAACAAAAAAAACTTCAACTATCTGAGTGTTCTACCACTATTAACACAAAAGTTTTATAACACTAGTCAATCTTTGTACAATACTGTTCTTCATACTTCCAACAGATTAATTTTATAAAATGCAGCACATAATAACAGACAATATATTGCATTCAGGTGTCACAATAAGCCAGAATTATATTGCATTCTGACTATGGATTCCTTAACATAAGACTCAGTGGGAAAAACAATTGTGTACAGGCACTCAATCTACAGAAAAGCCTCATATGGGAAAATCTATGTTTATGGTATAAATATACCCAATAAAAAATAAGAATGCATAAATAATACATTCAGACAATTTTAATTAAAACATTTTAAAATATAAGAACAGCCTAATCAATAACTGACAATCAGTAATAATTTTCTGCTAGGTTGATAGTTCTTCATGTTTTGTTTAAAATTAGAATGATCTCTACAAACATAATGCATTTTATAAGTAGGCAGAAAGCCATGATCTACATTTCTCTAAATTCGTATTTAAGTATATGTTCATCCACATAAACATAATTCTAACTACAGATATGAGTAATATAAAATGTTGCTGAACTTCCACTGAACCTATACAGTTCAAAAAAGTTTTATTTATTAGATTTCCATCCTACCTTTATTTTGTTCAACTCAAGGCAGAGCATACAATCCTCCTTCCTATTTTCCTCACAACAACTATGGGAGGTGAATTGGTTTGAGAGAGAGTGCTCAAAGTCACCCAGCCAGGTTCCATACCTAAGGCAGGATTGGAACTCACATTTTCTCAGTTTCTAGTCTAGTCTTAACTGCTTTTAAACTATTAGAGGTCTAAGGAAGGGTGTTTTGGTGTTTAGTTCAAGTGCTAAAAACCCTTACATCTGAAAAACAGTAACCACAGAGCCTCTGTACTTGTCTGTAAATGTTAATTTTCTCAAGGTGTATGAAAAAAGTATTTCATGCACACATTCAAGATGTTTAGGTTCAAAGATTAAAAACAAATTCCAAAATTATCAACCATCATTCCCAT
The DNA here is from genome assembly GCF_059951505.1 of Python bivittatus. Taxonomy (NCBI): domain Eukaryota; kingdom Metazoa; phylum Chordata; class Lepidosauria; order Squamata; family Pythonidae; genus Python; species Python bivittatus. The sequence continues at coordinate 20,924,520 of NW_028277058.1, read as the reverse complement.
TTTCCACTACATAGTACCAGAAGTGTCCAAAGTTTTAAAAATCGGTGATGTGATTTTTAGTCAAAGTTTTTCTTAATTCCATTTGACATTATGGGTGGAAACCCTGCTTGTGGTTTATCTATGGGGGTAGGGGAGAGTTAGAGCAATTAGTGGAGAAGAGATGACTGATTATACATTTCTCTACAAATGCTTTGCTAAGTATTTACAAATCATAAAGCAATTCATATTTAGTATTACATCTTACATTTCCTGCAAATTAAACAGTAAAGCAAAGACAAAGATAGTACAAATTGTTGCTAAAAGATATAGCAAGCTCCTAGAGGTACTTCAGAATTCTATAGTTTACAACTGTTAAGTAAAAGAGGTACTTCTTCTGGTACAAGCTTTTGTGAGCTATAATCCACTTCTTCATTTGCAGGGGGAATCTTTCCCCCAAATGCAAGAAAACAGGCTGCACAGCACCCAAGCAACCAGTTATCTAGGATATTTTGACACTCTTGAAAACTTTCCAAGAGTTTAAGAGCCAAGAATTGGTACCAGGAACACTACATGACACAGGCTAATTGTAATTTTAAAAAGCACTATGGTATTATTTTAAAAGCAGGTGAAGAGTGGACACATATAATACACTAATACATTCTACCATGTCCCTTTAACAACTATAATGTAGAGAAAGTAAATTTCTGTTATATACAGGGTATCAACCTTTACATAGCTGCCACATAACAAAACAAACAATGTTTTAACCTGAGTGCATCCACCGAACAAACTGTCTCACCAAAACCTAACTCCTGTTCGCTAAAATGTGACAAGTCTGATCACGTCCCTACATGCAGCCACAATGCAAACAAAGGATCGCCTTGCATTTTGCAGTGAAGAAGAAAATATATTAATTTTCCCATTTAAGAGTACTCCAGTATCAGCTTATCACCGGGGAGCTGTAGTGCTCATTGCTGAACGAATGCTTTCAAACCAAAACAAGACCTTCGACAACCTCGTCCCGGAGAAAAAACCTGAAATCGATCAGTTAGAAGTTTATCCTGCAAACATCGCTGGGGCCGGAAGGAGATTCTTTACAGCTGTCTGTTCGGCGAAGTTCTTGAGGCAACAGGGTCTAAGGGCAACGCGCTACATTACGGGCCTTTTTCACCGAGGAAAGCAGGCCCCGAAAGTAATAGTCAACCTACGAACCAACCCTCTCACACACACTTATGAAGAAAGAGTGTATTCTGCACTATCTGTTCCTTACCCAGAGTTTCAGGCATCAGGGGGAACGCGATGCTCCGACGCGGACCCCGAACGCCGCTCGCACCCCGGAGGCATAAAGGGCAAATCGAGACTCAACTAGGCCGAGCGCTGCCTCCGCGAGAGATGCAGGCGAAAGGGGCTTGTGGCGGGAAACCCAGCTGGGGAACCGGAGAAGCAACTGAAGCGGGACCACGGCCCCGAAGAGCGCGGCCTCTCCTGTGCCGCCTCCCGCGGCGGGGCCTCCCCCTTGCTCCGAGCCCCGAGGAAGGAAAGGCGGGAGGACGCAAACGGGCTGGGCCTCGGGGCTCCTGTACTCCCGTATTAAGCGTCGCGCCGCCGCCGCGACGTCTTCCTCCCCCTCCTCTTTCCCTCACACATCTCCCCCCCTTCTCGCTCCCTCAGCGAGACAAAAGCAAACGGAAACCGAGTGGGATGAGGCAGGCCGCAGGCAGCCCAAACCGCACCGGACCCGGCAGAAGCCCTCCCCCAGGCGCCCGCGGAGTCCCGGGCAGATTCGTAGTTGGGCCGCAGTAGAGGAGGTGGTAGCGGGGGAAGAATAATAGGGCCGAACTCACCGCATGAATTTTCTTGTCCCGAGGATCCAAGATGGCTGAGCACCCCGCACGGAGGATGCTGGGGGAGCGACCTTTACCCTCTGACCCCACCACTGCCGTCGTGACCCCGCCGCCGCCCGGCAGCGACTACGGGACAAGCGGGAAGGCAGACGCGGTAGGTAGGCCTAGAACCGCCTTTCCGACTGAGACTCGCTCTCGCCGGCGCCTCTGAGAAAATCGAGGCCGCCTGCCTGCCTTCTTCGCGCGCGGCAGGATTCGGGCCTTGTTCTCGCCGTGTCGGAGCGGCTGGAAGCAGCAGTGGAGCCGCCGCCGCCGCCGGGATTTCGGGGCCCAACTTCCGAGACAGCGGCCTTGCAGGAATAGCGAACAGATTCTGAGACATCCGGGGAAAGGGGGAGGGGGGCTTTTTTACACGGTGGAAGGAGGAAGCTGCTCCACACACGCACACTCATTCGGGCCATTTGGAAAGCATAGAAACGGTCGCCGTAGTTTCGTACCACGTCTAGAGTTGAGCCTGGGGAGAACTGTCCTCTCGTCCCGCCCGTAATATTTTGCAGTTACTATTCCGCAATCACTTAGGGATTTTCTCCGGAGTGACATTTCCGAACATGTAAATAACCATCCTGGACTCTTTACAGGTGTATTTCAAGAGGCGAATATAGTGCTTCCCCATTTTTGTTGTGCATGCTAGGCTTTCGTGTAAGAATGTGATCACACTGTGCAATCCTCAGAATAACAACTTGTTAATCGAAGGACGTGTATTTGTATTTCTACCCAATACAGGAGGAGGGATGGGCTCAAATTCCAACTGGGACTGCAGCAAGTACAGTAATATGCTCTGAGCATTGATTAAAATAGAAGAAACCCAAGTCTAAGTCACTGTCTGGGACAAGCTCCCTGAGCCAGTCTATTTTTCATCCTCATATATTTGTTGTGAGGATAACAATGAAGGACAGGAGTACTAAGTACAACATCTTGAGTTTGGAAAGCATTCAGTAAATAAATAAAATTGTAAAATGAGGTATGGTCCCGTTAAACAGGATATCAGATGCAACACTATATACTCTAGGCATTGTGTTTAAACTAAGGTCTTAGGGCCCAGGTATGTGGTGATAACATTCTAGTGCCACACTCAGTGTGCTAATCTTAAAAGCAAGCAAGGTGATCCAATTTAATTTTTTAATTAGATCAGGTATCTCCATCAGTATAGAGATAAATTTTTGGGTTCATAAGCTGGCATGTTTAAATCTGGGTCTTTTTCCTAATGGAAATAAAAATAGTGCACAAATCTACAACTACAGTATCTCCTATAACTGAGTAGCAGAGTTTGTAGAAAAGACCCTAATAAAACAACTGCCACAAATGTAATCTTGTAATTCCTAATCTCCGCAGACCATAGTATTTTGGGTGATAAATTATTACTTCTCCCTACCTAATATTATATAAAGTAATATATCAAAATGGTACAAAGGGTTAGCATTTTTAATATATGGAACAAATGTGGGGGGGAGTGTGTGTGTGTATGGAATAAATTAAATCTTCAAATTGCAGGGCATAAGTTAAGCACTGTAGTTTGCTCTAGCACCAGACTAGAAACTGGGAGACAGTGAGTTCTAGTCCTGCCTTAAGACAAAGGCAGCTGGGTGACCTTGGCCTGTCACTCTCTCTCAGCCCTAGGAAGGAGGCAATGGAAAACCACTTCCAAAATCTTGCCAAGAAAGCTGCAGGAACTTGTCCAGGCAGTCACCAGGAGTCAACTCTGACTCAAAAGCGCAAACACACACAGACACGCACACAAAAGTATCTAATATGGTGTAAAGACATTATATAAATGTAAACATTTTACATAGAAAAAATATTTCTGTTGCATTAAAAGGCTGTCTTCCCTAAAAATGTGTTCAGAATTGCAGATTTTAACAATGTGCTTGGATTTTATTTGTGCTGTCCGTACCAAAATCTTTGTATCTGATTGAAGTCAATTTTAGGCATTATTATATGGATTATTTTTTACATAGGAAATTCCTTTAAAGTCTCATGTAAGCATTCAGTTAGGATAATTATGTTTTGTTTTACTATTGTGCAAATGATCATCTGCCAAGAACACAGTCAAACTTAACTCCTGGTGATTTCATGGACACAGATGTTGAGCTTTCTTGGTAACAATACAGAAATTACTTGCTATGGCTTTCTGTTGTGTTTTTCAACTACCCTGTATAGCCTATTACCTAGTGGTGTTTCATCCAAGTATTATAACATTGAGATCAGCCAAAGTTAGTTAGGTACTACCACCTAGCTGGGCACTCCCTATGTAGAAAATGTGTAGAAGCAGCATTAATTGACAATTCCATTGGGAAATTCCCTTACTGGATTAGGCTTTTGGGGAAGTATAACTTGTTTCGCTTGAAATGGAATCACAAATCTCTTTTATTAGACAATTGTGAAGCACTACCAAACTATTGGCGATAAAGACAGTAGCACCTAATTGACTATGGCTGATCCCCACAAAGTTGAACAACGCTGGACCTAGTTAGTGTATAGATGAGAGATCACCAGGAAATAACAAGACTGTAGACTAGACTGAAAAGTTGAAAAAACATTCTAGAAGCTGACAGTGGCAAGCCATTTCTGTGCTACTACCAAAAAAACTATGGATTTGTCTATATTGCTTCCAGAAACTGAACTGAACTGAACTGGAGTGGAGTCTTTATTCCTGTTTTGTTGTTCAGTCATCCAGTTCTTTCCAATTCTTCATATGCAGTGAGCAACAGTTTTCCAGGCTTGTCTGTCAGTATCTGCTTTTCTGAGTACTTGTGAGTTGGTGCTCATGATACTAATGATAGTGTCCAGCCATCTTTTCATTTGCTGGCTTCTTTCTTAATTGCTTTTGATTTTTCCAAACATCAGGGTCTTCTCCAAAGATTCTTGCTTCTGTATTATGCTTCCAAAATAAGCTTTAGTTTCACTATTAGCTTCTAGACCAAATTATTTATTCAGCTTGCTATTGAAAAAACCTCTCAGCCTTTTCTCCACCACAGTACAAAGACATCAATTTTTCTTTTTTCAGATTTTCTGATAGTCTAGTTTTATAACTGGAAAGACCATATCTTGACAACATCTTTGTTGTCAGTATGATCTTTTGCTTAAATTGTAATAGTCTTTCTCCCAAAAGCAGATCTCACTCTGTTTCATGGTTAGAGTCTCCATCACTCTGGTTTTTTAGGTCAAGAAGATAAATTCTCTTATTTCTTCCATCACTTCTTCATCTATTTGCACTGGACTGTTAATAACAGCTAACTTTGTTTGCCTTCAAGTGAGTCTTGACAACTGCCTGGATAAGTTCCTGCAGTATTCTTGGCAATATTTGGGAAGTGGTTTGATGTTTTGGGTCTGAGAGAGAGTGACTGACGCAAAATTACCCATCTAGTTTTCTGCCTAAGGCAGGACTAGAACTCATGATCTCCTGTTTCTAGGCCTCTGATTTTAACCATTACACCAAACTGGCTCTCAACAACTGGCATAACCCTAGGTTTTTGGTTTTTTTAAAATACTGTATTGTGCATCAGAGCAGCTTTTGTAGTCTCATCTTTGACTTTCAATAAGACATTATTTTGACCCAGTTCTTTTATAATTTTGAACAAGATAATTGTTCCATATTCTATTCTGTTGCTTCCTGATCAACATAAAGATTTTTAATATGCAGAAAAGTGGTCTGATACATCCATATTTTTAAGAGCAATCCACAATACATTGTAGTCTGTGCAGCTAAAAGCTTTAGTATCATCGATACAGCAAAAATAAATATATTTTAAATACTCTTGTCTTTTTCATTATCCTTTGGAAGCTTGCGATGTGATCATGGGTTCCTCTGCTTTTTCTGAAACCTTGTACCTCTAATAGTTCCTGTTCCATATATTGTTGAGATAAGTGCAATTACTTAGTAGTCTGAGCATTCTGTAACACTGCCTTTTTGGTACTGAACTATAAGTCTTTTCCAGTTGTTTGGCCAACACTGTTTTCCATAACTGCTTAAATTATGAGTAGCACTTCAAAACGCTTCTACCGATATTTCATCAACTCCTATGACTTTTTGTTAGCAATATTTTCTAGGGCTGTTTAATTTACTTTTCAAAATGCCTGGCTCTGGATTGTAGCTCCAGAATTCCCTTAAGCCACTATTGGATATCTGTCTGTGACCACATCTACTCACTTCATGGGCTAAGACTTGTATTGATGCTAAATACAAGTCTCTACTGGTAGTTTTTCCTGACCCGTGACTTTTAGACTAATTTTTATTATCTCAGAACTTGACTTGGGAACAGCCCCTCTTGAGATGTCCCATTTCTCCATGCCTGAAGCATTTGGAGGCTAGACTGTCAGGAAGCTATCCCTCATAGCAGATTGGGTAGAATCATAGAATTGTAGAGCTGGAAAAGTCCACAATGATAGTCTAATCCAATTCTTTATAATGTGTAGTAAAACCAATTAAAACACCTATGAGAGGTGATTGTTCAGTCTTAAAATCCTTCAAAGATGGAGTACGCACGGTCTATGTAGATAGGCTGTTCTACCTTGTACAGATGACATATTAAAAAAAATCTAGTAGCTGCAACTTACACCCATTATTTTTGGTCCTAGTTTCTGTGGCCTTGGAAAATACTATAGTTCTTGACAATCTTTCCTGTAGTTTCCCTTTATGTACTTGAACGTGACTATTGTATGTCACCTCAAGTCTTCTTTTCTCCAGACTGAGAATTCTAAGCTGCTTCAGCCTATCATCATAGGGTATGTTCTCAAGTTCTTATATCAACTTTGCTGCCCTAAACCCTCTCTGACCTGTCAATATCTTCCTTGAAAATTGGTGCACGGAATCTATACAGTACTCGAGATGTGTTCTCCACTGATGAGTACAGAGGAATATTGACTTCGTATTTCTTTGATACAGTGCTGCTTCTCATGAAACCCAGATCTATGTTAACCATTCAGGCAGCTGTCTCATACTTTTGACTCATGCTCATCTTGTCAATGATCACACCCAACTCCTTTTTGATGTACTATTTCCAGGCCATGAATCCCACATCTTATATGCATGACCTTCATTTTTTCCTCCTTTCTATTTCTCCCTGTTGAATGACATCTTGTTCTTCTAGCCTCGTCTTCCAAACTGTCCAGATTAGATTGCAGCCTTGCTATCTGATCCTGGGTGTTGGCCAGATCTCCCAGGTTGGTGTCAACTGCAAGTTTAATTAGACCATCAGTCCCATCATCCAGATCCCGGTAGAAGCATAAAGGTTAATATACTCCAGCTTGATATAGAGCCATTAATGCTCACTCTCTGAGTGCAGTTAACCAGCCAGTTGGGGACCTACCTTAATGTTGTGCCTTCTAAACCACATCTTACCTATATTACCTACTTTAGCAGCTTATTAATAAGAACATCATGCTGTGGAGAATCAAGGAGGTGACCTGGAGGGAACTAGGCAAGAACCATTAAACAAGCAAAGAAGACTGAAACATTCCTTTAAGTCCTGGGAAACTTGATAGTATTCACAAGAGACTCAGGCAGGGTCCTCCCTAATTCACTGGGATATAAGAGGGAAGAGAGGCAAAGCAAAATCAGGCTTGCCAGATTCTGTTGTTATAGCCTGTCTCAAAAAAGTGTAGTTCTATTCTTCCTGTGGAATCTGTTTCCTGATATGGTCTGCCCCAAATGGCTGACACACGTGGAACCTTGTCAAAAGTTTCCTGAAATCAAGGTAGATTATATCCAGAGCATTATGCCTGTCTGCTAGAGTAGTTACCCTGTCAAAGGAGACCAGATTTTTTACAAATCCATATTGCCAGGATGAAAGAAAAGGATAAAGACAACATTAAACTTTATTAGTAAGAAACATAAAATTGTAGAAAAACTTCTTTTAGTTCTACGTATTCAAATGCAGGAAATCTGTGTTGAAAAACAAATTACACTGCTGTTCCAATCTGAAGATCCAACAACTGCAATGAGTGGAACAAGAAAAAATTTCCAAAAGAATATATAAAAGTAAATGCTAAAATTCAGAAGATCATAAAATGGAACTGTTCTATTACAAATAAGGGGAAATTGGTTTTAAGAGATCAGTGGCACAGATTTCCTGAATATTTGATTCAAACTGACAGAAAACACAATATTTCTAAATGTGCGGAGAAAATAAAAATGGTTGCAATATACACAAAAGACAAAAATTAAGCTTAGTGCAATTCTAATGAGACAGAGAAGGAGCTTATTTCTAAGTTGCACTGAATAAGGGTGAATACAATACAGCTAAAGACTGATCCGACTCATTGGTGAATGTGACAAGACTGTCACTAAGTACTGGCAGAATTAATTTTATGGTGTTGCAAAACCATTTTCAGCGCTGTTGCAGACATTTAACAAGCAGATATGTGTGATATGTTTGCTACACACATTATTAAATTGTGACTCATGAGAGTAGTTTAATCATTACGTGTATGGCTAGAGACTTTGTGTTCAGATGGTATAGATGATTTCTATACAGATAATACAGATAATGCATAATGATTTCTACACAGATAATGTATAATAATCCAGGGATTACAGGTTTAGACAGCGCAGTGATAATTTGCAGATTAGATGTCAACCTTTGGGGAAAATAATTTTAAAATAAAATAAAATGTGATAACTAGTATAGGATTTGGGGGGCCAGGAGATCATTTTCTCTATTTAAAATAATATTAGCAAGCTGTTTTTCCTATGCCACTTGGATTTGGTTTTATTCAATGCATAAGTCAAGTGACAGTTGGCCAGGATGAAAAGAGGGAAAGAAAAAGAAAGCAATAGGTGAAAAGGAAAGAAAAACTCTAATATATAAATACTCAGACTTACTTTGTTGATATATCTTGATAAAGAGAAACAACTTACTTTCTATTCTTGTTTATAATAAGTATTTATTAAAGTTTTAATTCTTTATAATCAGCTGGTTCATGAAGTAAATAAAAAAAACACGCTATACCCCTGCCCCAGCCTAAGATAATATGTTATCAGGCAAATAACTTATAAAAGAGAACATCAGTGTAAGAGTTGTTTATCATTTGGGTGATGGCAGCAAGATTTTAAACTATATTTATCCTCAAAATGAACTTAAAATTATGCCAAGTCTCACCAAATAAACATGGTGAGACTTGGCATAATTTTAAGTTCATTTTGTAGAGATGGGATATGAATTCCAAGAGTAGGAGGATATTGGACTGAAAACTTGGAAACAAAGGGAAGTACAAATCAGAAAAACTAAAAGTCTAAGGAAAGAAATGCTTTAAAGGAGGGCAGAGAAGTACAGAAATAGCAGAGAAAGTTTATAGAAAATAGTTATACAGAAAAAGTTATATAATCCAAAAGTGAACAAATCTACTTTGAAGGGATGTGAAGATTAGATTATTCAGTATGAGGGGATCAGTGTCATGGGTATTTATAAGAATTGGAGGGTCCATCAAAATGATAAAATATGGTGCAAATTCCTCCCTGATGCAGAGTTTGTATCACAACACACATTTTATGATTTGCAGATTCCCATGATCAGTGTGAAATTTAAGAGATTGTAGTTAATAAACAAAAGTTAAATCACACACACACACACACACAAAGCTAAATCAGCTAAGTACAGATTTTAAAGAAATAAGGCTGAGAGAATTGAAGATAAAAGATAAAGCTCAATGGTATAAATAAAGTAAATGTGAATTGAAAGTATTACTTCTATGGCTTTTGCCTCATTCCTATGGAATATCCTTTCTGACAATGTTTGAGAGAGCTACTAAAAAGTGGAATTTTAGAAAAGATGACTTCATGACATTCATCCCAAGCGTAATTAAAGAAGACCTGGCAAACATCTAGAATGATCTCTCTGAAGAATAAAGCAGCTTCATATGCTGCCTTTAAAGCAATTGTATACACAATCTGATTTTTTCCAGAAAAAGGATATAGTTCTTCATACTCCAAAGCAAAGAAATGTTAAGTAGGATTTGGTACATAATTGTTACAATTATTAAATACATGATTAGACAAGAGTAAGGTAGACAGTTTGGAGTAGATGATAAAACTGACTTAAATCTATTGTGTTATCAATTACCTGCTGAGTTAAAGATTAATACAAGCTGAACAGTTCAGAGTTCTCCTCAGATTGGGTATTTCTAAACTGAAAGAACCTAGCCTGAAAGACCCGTACAATTTGTTTTGGTTTGTTTTGGCCAGGGAATCCACAGTACTTTAAGAAGAGATGCAAAGATAGGAAGTTACAATTGTGGCAAAAAGGGGCCCAAGAAGGCTGATACATGGTTCTTATTTCCTGTCAGCCACTAATTAGGAGGCTAGTGGCTGGCAGGAAACCAGAACCATAAAATGAAGTGCCACAAAAAATATAAAACAAGTTCATTGATACCAACTTCTTAAATGTCAGTAAGAGTATGTGCATTTGTTGGTTAAAAAGGGGGGGGGAGATAGTTGACACAGATGCCACTTGTCAATTATACATTCAGAATTGATGGATAGAAAATGCGTTGTTCCTAAGGACTAGGAAGCAAAAGTCCTTTTAAATTATCAGTGGGAAGAGTATTGGGTAGAGAGGAGAAAGAGGGTTCTTTGAAATAGGTATAATGGAACATCAGTCTGTACCATTTTATTGTAAAAGGAAGCATCATGACTCCCAATGCAGGTCTGAAGAAAGTGGAAGAGGAAGCAAGAAAACTAGTTTTCACTGCTAAAAAACATGAGGTTAACAATAGTAAACAATTCAATAGTAGAAGCATTAGTAAAAGTTTCAGGTGAGTCAGTAGAAGAATAGCAAATGGTGACTGCTGTTAAGAAAGTATAATGCCAGGCAGAGAAGCAGGAAAAGCCGGCCACAGCTGTGCTGAGAAAATGAAGTAGTGCTGCGAAACAGGAGGCAGATAGAGCTGAATGAAAAGGAAGGATTGAGAGAATCCTTGGGTTCAAGAGACGTGTTATCTTCCGTAGCTGCTCTATGGCCACTGAGTACTCACATGATTTAAATGTTAGGATAAAAAGCCTGAGAAACCTGTCCAGTTAATACAGGTGCAAGAAAAGAATACAGCCTGTATGTCTGTTATAAAATATTCAACATCACCTTTATGATGCCTAGTTCTGTCTAGATACTGTGGATTTGGGGTGTGTGTGTGGATATTTATTTATTTATTAAATTTGTATGCCGCCCATCTCCCCCAGCGGGGGACTCTGGACGGCTCACAATTCTGGGTAAAACCCACAAACAGCTAAAAAATAAATACCCCCATTAATTAAACATTAATTAATTAATTAAAAAGTCAGGCTACAAAAACAAGCCCTATACATAAAAAACTATGTACAGTGGCAGCAGGGTTCTAAACTGCTTGCTAAGGAAATGCAGTGTACTACATTGTGTAATTATCATTTTGGTATCTATACTGAATTTATTAACTAGGTATTCTTACCATGCAGTATTTCTCAAATAATGACATTAAATAAAAATACGATATACAAAAAGCTTTACTTGGAGTTTGGAGTCTTCAAGATTTACCTTGTTGGATAGGTAAACACTCTAAATGAATGTAATTCTCAGGATACTGTATATTTTGTATGGAATTTCCATTAACACATCGGGGGGAAAATAAAAAACTCAGTACATTCTTCTTTAAATTTTTGTAGAGTTTTTCAGAAGATGCAATTGTCAGTTAAAGATGAAGTCTATGGTTTCCTGAATTTTGAATTATATCATTATGCATATATTTTGAGTGCCATATTTTGGACAGCTTGACTATGAATTCTCCTTCCTGGGCCCTTCCTTATATAACACCTATAGTTAATTTGACTGTTCTGGATTTAAAATATTATAGATTAGATTACACCTATCTTCTGCCATTTCCCAGAAGAAATCAGTCACAGCAATTAAAAACAGGTTGGGAATATGGCAGGGAATAAATTAACATAGAGTGAAACATTAGGACCAATATTAGTAATGGCATAATATTAAACCTGCAAAAATAGTAGTGTAAGTGATATTACTTCTATTGGAACAGATTTTCAAAGGATTGTCTCCTTACCAAATTAGGATTACCAGAATTCCAAGTAATTCAAGAGGTAATGATGTACCATATTATGAGATGTACTAATCATCAGTATACAGGAGCCCATCCCCCAAAGGGCATAGCTCATACTTGTATATATTAAGGACAGTAACATAAAGTTCTATAGATAAGTGAGAGGTTCATAAAATAAAGCCCTTTGCACAGATAAAAAATGCCCAACCCTATATAGGAAGGACATTTGAGTTGTGTAGAATCCCTACCAGTAATAAACTGATATACCTTTTATTTCTGTTTCTAAAGGAAAGGGCAGTCTATATATCCAGACAAAAATCCCACATTGAAAGGGCAACCCAATTTCATAGATTTATTTATAAAAATGGATTTTGGAGATGGGATTAATCCAAGAATGCACATACAATTTTGACTAAGTCATAATCCTTCTCCAAGCACCCACATCCAAATTCCATTAAATTCTTTTTATTATTATTTTACATCTGCAGTACGTTAATGCCACCATAAATTTATTACACCAGCCTATTTTTATATTCTAGTGACATAAAAAGATTTATTTAATAGTAATCTTTTCATGCAGCAGTTAAAACTCAAGGGCAGAAATGAACTATATAACATAGCGTAGTACTTTCAAGCACATGTTTTTCTTTAAGAATAAATTACCTTTACTGACTTGAAAAAGGCATCAAAGAAAGCAAGCAAAAATTATTACCACCCCAAAAAAAGAATTATGGTAGGAGGAAAGAACCAACAACCTATTCACTTTGAAAATGAAACAAAAGCAGAAGTGAAACACTTATGTAAAATAATAATTTAATCCCCGAAGACTATACAGAAAGAATTGTTCTTGTGGTACAAGAATAAGATACTGTTCAAGTGAACCTGAAAAATGATGGAAGAGAAAAAAGTGATCACAATTACTTAAAGTTAACTGTTAAAGTTAAAGTTCACTGTCAATGAAATATCTTGGAGATCAGGATGGAGATTTATGGAACAATTGGATGTTTTGCAATATAGTGGGTGATCCTGAAATATCAAGGCTACTTCTGCTAGTAAAAATAAACATAAGAATTAGTTTGGGGGCTAGAAGAACAAGCATTTATAGATATGTCTACTTCTCTTTTTTTTAAAAAATAACTTCATTAAATTTTAAAATATAAAACAGTAAAAACTAACAAAAACTAATATTAAAGGAAGAAAATGAGAAAAAGAAAGGAAAATTAGAAAAAAAGAATGACTAAGGTCAAAAGTACAAAAAAGAAAGAGAGAAGAAAGAGAAAGAATTGACTTCTGACCCTCCTCACAACAGATATAAGTAACAGAATACATCAATCTCTTACTCTAAATTTACAAGATAACTTTCATTATTACTATAAAGTCATATTATTTCTAATAATCAAATCCATACAACATAATTTCATTTTTTCCTGTTTCCCACAGAAAGTCCAAAAAAAGTTTCCAATTAGCATTAAACAATATCTTTTCTCAAATCAAAGCCATCAGTTTCACCATTTCAACCAACTCCATCAGCTTCACCATCCATTCTTCCATTGTAGTTAATGTCACATCCTTCCACCTTTGTACATATAAAAAACCTTACTGCAGTTATCATAGATAAGAACAAAAATTCCATAAATTTAATATCAAATATATTTTAACATTAGTTAAAAATAAATCCATTTTATAATCCAATTTATAATTTTCTCTAAAAAAAAAAAAAGCAAACGAAATCTCTCTCCCTTTATACACAGAAACCTTGTCATTCAATCCTGGTCAGAAAAAAGATCCTGTTAATAACTACAAAAAACCTCAACATATATATTAACCACAATCAAATAAGTTAACTTTGTAAACCTTCTGTTTACTCTTAAAGAGCTTAATTTTTAATGCTTTCAAATAGTGTCCCACAAATTGATTCCCTGTCATTCTCTCCCTGTCTTCTCCCAGAAACAGCCCCAGTAACTTCTCTTTGTCTCTTCCCAGGAACAGCATCATTGATTCAACACATTCCTTTTGCAAATCCAAGATAAAAAGTATTTCCAAGTCACTCTTCTTTTCCATTATTTGTATGTCCTTTTTTATCATGGTGACATAAGTTGGTTTCATTTGAAAATCCATTCTGGCATCCTTTTGCGTATCACTCTTATCCTTTGGCATTTTTAAATCCATTTTCAAATCCACAACATCTTTGTTCATACCACCTTTATAATCCAGCATTTTTTTGAACTCCAAATCCACATTCAAGTCAATCTCTACCTCCATTTCAAAATTAACCATCTTATCCAATTTTTCCTCTATTTTTCTTTTCAAGGGACTTGAATTTAGCTCCTAATTCATCAAACATTGATTGGAATAAATTTAAAGAAGTCCTTTTACCATCTAATGGCTGATCCAAAGGGCCTCTTCTAGCCATTTTTTTTCTTTCCCTCAAAGCAAGCAACTGTAGGTATTGTATAGGTGAAAATAAGCAGACAGGTCATGCCCTCTGGTGCCTTTCAACCTAAATGTATTTTTATTTGCATATATTAATATAACCATATTACACAGTTGTCAGTGTTTTCCTGGCCTCATGACACACAGACTCTCTAATCAGCTATTTAATTAAGGTACTAAGGTTGTCCTTTGCAACTGAGATTTTTGTGTATGTATGATTAACCACAAGTACATTTTTGTTAGTAAATTAGTATTATTTCCATGAGACATAGCAAGAAACATCTATATATTTTTGTGGCAAGAAAGAATTCTTAAAATAAGCAAGTTTCAAGAGCACCTACTACAAATAGAAAGCATTGTATGTTACTAGGACCTAGAGTCATTATATGCTGTTCATCCTTAAGATCAAGAAAATGGCATCACATTTCTCATACCCAAATTGGTACACAAACATGATCACTTATGATTACTGATATGCACAAATGAGCAAAAAGATAAATCTTATGTGTGTTTGTCATAATGTTAACTTATTTAACAGTCAGATACTAAGTTCAAAGATGAAACCATGTATGTGTGAACTCAGCTTCAACCACCAAGTTTTAGAAAGAACTGTAAGTATAGAGTTATTCTCACACTAACTCAGGGTACGTTTTAGATACAGGTAGTCCTCGTTTAGCGCCTGCTTCATTTAGTGACTGTTTGCAGTTATGAAGATGATGAAAAAGTAACTTTATGACTGATCCTCACATTTACAATCTTTGCAGATCTGTAAATTAAGGAAAGCTGAAGTAAGATCATAAGCACAGTTGTAGTTTCATTTGGTGACTGCTTCACTTAACGAGCAGTTGTTGGTCCCAATTGTGGTTGCTAAACAAGGACTTCCTGTATTGTCAAACCCCATGTGGCTTGACAAGATCAGGACGCAAGAACAACATAGTAAGGTACTTTTAATGCAAGTGAAGGATTAATACAGACTCTGGAAACTGTTAAGAAGAATATCCCAACTTCATTTAGTAGAATATCCCAACTTCATTTCTACTTAATTAAAGTAGAGTCTCTTTGAGTGATTTGAAGTGCTTCTTCCCAGGTTTCTCACCACCTAGGTGAAGTTCCCATTTATGAGATAAATGGTCAGTTGAATCAGATCTCTTGATTGTTTGTCTCTTCTCTCATACATTTTGCTGAGACCAAAATTGATATTATCCACAAACAATGTAGAAAATAATAGGTCAGCATGCTATGGCATGGTATAAAAAAGAAAAAAATAGTGTTATGAATTTTTAGACACAGGGATTTAACAACAGATAATAATAGTACTATTACATTTATGGAATAAGCACATGTGGAGTTCTCTAGAGAGTTCTAATAATCCCATATGAACAGCAATATTGCAGAAGACCCGCCATCATGCAGCTAAAACAATAAGTGTGATAAATACTTTCTCACATACTCAAAAGGTATAAAACACTAGAAAAGTAAAGTTACAATCTTTTGCTGGAATAAAGATACTTAAAAATAAGAAGCTGCTTTGGCCAGGAGGTTAACAGCACAACAAAGGTTTATGAAACTCTACAATAAAGGACAAATTCATAAAATTTTCTCACTATTATATTAAGAAACATTTTTTCTAATACATTATTCTTATTGATCATTTTGGAAAAAAATAATGAATATGGATGTTTAAAATGTATTTTTTTCAAGAATACTATATATGTTTACATATTAGCTTTTTTAAATTTGTTGCTTTTTTAGCTTTCTTTTTAACTAGTGATGTTTTTAATGATTTTTGTAAAGTAAAAATTCTCAAATTCAGAATGATCCAAAAACACAAAAAGAACAAGTTCAAGACAAACCAAAATTACTGCTTTTCCCATATGTTATAATCTTAACTAATGTGAGAGCCTCTAACCTAAATATCTTCAAAAGAGAATTAGATTTAAATTACTGTTACAGCTCATGGATCCCACTGGCTATTAGCAACCATGATAGTTTTTTAAAAAGTCCCTATAGAATCATGCAAGCCATGGTATTTTCTGTGACACTATGGAGCCGGAAGTTGTACTTTGAAGAAGCAGGATAGGAAGAGCATTGACGCTTCTGAACTTAGCTGTGCCAGAATACTCCTGAGAATAATGTAGATAGCCAAGAAAACAAACAAATGGGTCTTTAAACAAATCAGCCTCGAGGCACAAATGGCCAGGCCCAAATACTCCGGGCATATTATCTTCTTCCCTGGAGAAGGCTACAATATCAGGAAAGATGGAAGGAAAAAGAAGAGGATGACCATCAGCAAGGTGGGTGGACTCAGTTGTTACGGTGATGGGTTGCCATTGGAAGACATGAAAGACCAGGTTAGCGACACATCATCATGGAGAAAACCTATCTTTGTGTGATGGATTGGGATGAGAAGGTTCAAGGGCAGAAGCATCATAGCTTGAGCATGGGAAAGCGAAGAGGGTGAGACTGGCACCACCCTAAGGAATTCGTAGTGTTTAGTTGCAGACTTTGGGAGTTAGAGTTAGTCTGGCGAGATTCTGTCTATCAGGTGTAAGCTAATAAAGTAACTGAGCTGTTCCAGTACTGTCTCATGGAATTTCTTGGGCTTAACCTGACACTATGGCCTCGCTAAGAGTCAACAATGACTTGATGGCACATAATAATAATTTTTAAAAACCTATACTCAAAAGGAGTTTATTTATTAGTAATGCTGGCTGTTGCTGATAGATTTTGCAATCCAAAATATCTGCAGCAGGGTCCACGAGGGGTCAAAACAGGCAAGATGGCCATTGTGGCATCGTGACCAAAGCCCTGCTCCATTGTACATATAATGGGGTGTGATATTTATTGTAATAGAAAAATCAGAATTTGGGATATTTTCATACTCAACACAGATGCCACCACTGCAGGACATGTGGTTCAAGAAAACTGAATTAAGTGTTAAATACCTATCTGAAAATAATGACCTGCTCTTTGAGAACCTCTGGCTAGACTCAATTGAAATAGAATGCTGGACTGGAAAGATTTTTAATTTGATGAAATAAGGATAGGCAATCTAGCGCTCTACAAATGATTTGACCTCCCATTTCTATTGGCCATGAGGATTGGGAATTACAGGCATTCAGGTATTACAGTCCCAACATATTTGCATGAGGACATCAGGTTAGGAATATTTGATATGATAAAATTTATAGGCAATACCCCCTGTAGTCCATGGACATGGTTAGGGCTTTATAATCTGGTATTTGTAAAAAAAAAAGAAAATTGTAAACTGTATTTGGTTCAATAAGTATTTTTTAAAGTACCATAAAGCCTTGATTTCACAGGCCAACTGCAAATTGCATTATCAATGGCAATTTATGCCCTTTGCAAAATGGAACCATGATGCAAATGATGTAATTAACATAATGTAATGTTAATGAAGAAAACTGCTGGAATTATGTAACATTAAAATATATTTAACTATCAAAATTACTTCAGATTCAACAGATTTATCTGTTGTGGAGAGAGGGGGGAGGGATAGAAATTTGGTCCCTTGTATCTGAAGTCTGTTGAATGGAAGTTTGTTAAATCAAAGTTTCATTGTATAATTGATTATTTCTTGGGTAATTTCATTCATTGCTCTATGTTGTGACCAGTTTACTCATTGTTTTTAATCTGTCTTCAACATTTCTTTTTAATAATCAAAGGAATATAGTAGATACCACCAAAACCACAGATAAAAGTCCTGAATAGCAGGAGTCCTAGCACTGATTCAGCCTCTTTTGTAAAGGAATTGAATAACTCTAATTCGATTTTATTCTACTCACTTTATGACCCGCAACAATTATAGATGCTTTTTCTAATGTTCATTTCTTAAGTATTATATAAATGCTGAGGTTACGTTAAGCCATGCAAAAGATTGGTATAATAGAACTGGACAACAGTTACTTTGTCAGAGACAAGATATGTCTGCTCTGTTATATCTTTATTAGAATAGTGGAAAGGAATAGACAGCATACCTGAAGATTTTGGAAACTAAGTAGCAAAGTGATCAGCCAATAAAAATAGAACAACACAATTCTATATTTCTATGGGCATAGTCCAAAAAGTGGCCTATAAACACATGACTATTTTACAATAAAAGAGTACAGCCATCTATATATGTTTACTCTGAAGAAAGCCCCATTATAACCACTGGAGTTCCCTTCCAGCTAAAATATAGATATTTTGAATAAAATTATAAGTAGGAACTTTAAAATGCATTCAAAACTGTGCTAGAGTATTTGGTTCAATCGGATAAATTATAGCATATAAGGCTTAAATTTGTTTTTAAATTTCAGCTTACTGGCTCAATGGCATTTGTATTGGTGAGGCAGCCATTAAATTATGCTATGGCTGTTTTAAGATCATTGAGTGCTGCTCCCTTTAGGATAAATGGTCAGAGAAACCTGTTTAGTTAATGCAGAGGTAAGAAAAGAATAAGTCTGTATGACTGTTATAAAACATCCAACACCACTTTTATGATGCCTAATTCAACTGTGGATTTTTTGTTAGAAATATATATACTGAGGCAGGACTGTTCCAAACCACTTGCTGTTGTAATACCAGTGTTTTAATATATGTCTGTATAGGCATAGGTTAACATCAAAAGCATGAGCTTTCCCTGTTGCTTGGGGAAAAGGAGTCAGATTATTTCAACAAATTGATCTCTTGCCTAATCTGCACAGGGCTTGCTTCAAATAAAAATATGTCATTGGCTAAATGTAAGATGAAATATTGTCCTAAGATTTCCATTGTACTGAGAGAGAAAGAGGAGAAATGGTGAAATAAATTCTTCCATTCAACTTTAACTTTCAACACTTCTTTCCAAATCCTATGTGATCTCAACAATCATACGTTATCTCTTGTATTAAGTGGGATAGTTTGATATGGAGATTATTTTCATACTGACAGTGTAAGCTATATGACTGTTAATAAACCAGATGTTGCAACTTAGTACATGTATGAATCCAAATCATGTCTTATCATATACTTGTCTTTTTGGTTGAACATAGTAGATAGCATAGTATGTATACCAAGGTTTCTTAACCTTGGCAACTTTCAGATGGGTGTACTTCAACCCCAGGGGAATTCACCATCCACCTGTCTGAAGACTGCCAAGGTATAAACACTGATTTATACTATAGTACACTATTTATACTTTAGTACAGCATACTATCATAGATAGTAACATAGTACAGGTAGTCCTCACTTAATGACCATTCGTTTAACAATGGTCCAAAGTTACGACGGCCTTGGAAAAAGTGCTTTATGACCTGTACTTGCACTTACAACTGTCATAAACTGTTGCACCACCCCACACTCATGTGATCACAATTTGGGCACTTGGCAACCAGTTTGCATTTACGAGTGGTTGCAGTGTCCTGCAGTCACATGATCATGATTTGCGACCTTTTTTGCCAGTTTCTGGCAAAAAATGTCCATTGGAGAAGCTGAATTCACTTAATGACCGCATGATTTGCTTAATGACTGTGTGATTTGCTTAACTACCACGGTGATTTGCTTTATGACTGTCATAAAAATGGTCATAAAATCAGGTCCAGTCACATGATGACTTGCTTAATGACTGCACTGCTTAACAACCAATTTTCCGGTTCCTATTGTGGTTGTTAAGTGAGGACTACCTGTAACTGAGCTGGAGAGCCATGTTTACAAGGAAATGTTCCAAAGATGACTAAAGAGAGACCAAGACCTAAACAATTGAAGATGACACTGGAAGATAAAAGTGGGAGTGCTGACTACACTATGCAGGAGACACGCCTGATTACTCAGCACCTACCACAAGCTATAAGCTAAGTTTTGGAGAAGGGCAGAGCAGATGTATGAACAAACCTGAACTTACGAAGCTGCTTCTGAATCAATCAGATGTTTCATTTTACACTGCTTTGTCTGCACATGCTAACTTTCGAAGCTCTGTATAAATCACAAGTCCTTAGATTCTTTTCAAACTTCCAAAGCATTCTTAATGTGAAAAAAGAGAGAGATAAGTATGAGTTCCATTTTTCAACTATCTCTCTTGCTAGGATCTGCTATAAAGCTCCACTTTTCTGAAAGTGCAAGTTTTATTGCCAAAGATATCTTAGCATCTTGTAGTTTTGTTTGTTTAGAAGAGTAAGTGGTAAATCACACTCCATGACAAAATGTGACAGTGTGAAATGCCTCATTCAATCATTTAACTCCTCCATAACATTTCCTTTCTTTCTTACTCCCATCTAAAGTTATAATGCAGCCCCTCTACAAACACACACACACACACACCAATCAATCATCCCATGGCCACTGAAGATACTCAGTCTTTATCTCCCTAATTATCCTCAGCCTTTTTTTTACAGTTGGCTTGCTGATACCCCTCACCTTTAGAGCTGCTGCTCTTTTGGCTACATAAGCAATGATGTTCTTGCCCATGTGCCATAAACAGAGAGAAACCAAAAACTACTCAAACCCTCAAGTGCCCATTCCTACAACACAGAAAGCCCAGTTCTGATTTACTGATACACGAGCAGCTGTACTAATGGTGGGTAGTTTGCTTAACATGTCTTGCAAATAGGGACAAGCAGCCGAGGGATGAGAGCAGTACCATAGTGCAGTAGTCAGTCAGTAAATCAAAAGTGGTGTTGCTATGCCATATGAAGACTGACTCAGAATCCATCCATATGGAGCTTTTGAAAACGACTGAAAAGGTATTTGATCTCTTTCCAAACCCTGCAGTAAAGGCAGGGGATACAGCTGCTGTTACAGTCCTGTATAAACAACATGAATTACACCATCTTTGCTATTGCTGTGTATCACGAGAGAGAAATTTGCAGGTCATAAAGAAACAGAAAAAGGTGCAGCTGCAGAAGGAAGAATGCCAGGACACACAGAGTAATTTCTATTCCATTTCTGTGAACCTATGTTTCAGCAAAGAAAGGCATGAATTGCTTTCTGCATGCATAACATGTCAAGCCAAGCCCTATTTCAAAGGACTTCCTTCATTGTGCACCATTTCATGGGAACAGTACTTCTCTCAGAGCACAGCTGAACAAATTGCTGAACCCCTGTGTGGAAAATGAAGAATTATCTCTGTATGTGCCTGTTGTGTTGGCTTCCAACTGTTTCACTAATACAGGGCTCTGAGTTAGCTCCTGCCCAGTCTGTCACTGCTATCCTTTAAGGATGCTTAAAAGGAGTCCTTCCCTAAGATGGTGCATCAGCTGCAGAGAGGAGCTTCACAAGCCCTGGAAAAGATGTAGTCATGTTCCTGACAGGTACTATGTGGGTAATTTGAAGACACATTTTGCCCATTGAAGCCAGACTTCTGCACAGCCCTAGTTTTATTTGACATGCATATATGCATACATTTACATTAAAACTTAATCTCTTTTTAATAAAATTTCCCTTTCTATGCAGGTATTAGTGGTGCCACTTTATGGGATTATGGCTTTCTGTTCAGCTCTCAGAAGCAGTTTTCTATACTTTTTATTTAGGATTGGAATGAAAATACAGGGAGTCCTTGACTTACGACCACAATTGGGACTGGAACTCCCATCGCTAAGCAATGTGGTTGTTAAGTGAGTCACACCCAATTTTACGACCTTTTTTTGCCATAGTTGTTAAGTGAATCCCACTTCCCCCATTGACTTTGCTTGTTGGAAGCCCCCTGAGAAGGTTGCAAATGGCGATCACGTGACCCCAGAACGCTACAACTGTCATAAATGCATGCTGGTTTTCAAGCGCCCAAATTCTGATCATGTAGCTGCTGGGATGCTGCAATGCTCATAAGTATGACCAGGCATCACTTTTTTCAGTGCCATCGTAACTTTGAACAGTCGTTAAATGAATGGTCATATATCAAGGACTACCTGTACATAATAAGGCTCCCTCAGTACAATACCATTCCTAATGGTACTCCAAAACCTGGAAGCTAGTTAACTAGCTTTTTTATTTATCAGTTATACATATAATCTACACAATAACAAGGTTCTCGATTACAAAACTGTGAAAAGAATATTATATCTTAAATTAAACTAATCAGCAAGTCCACACCTAGTGTCTGTTTTAATTTGTGATGCCACAATGAGCTGTGTCATGTGAAGGCTGGAATTCCATCTGATTTTTTTTTCTTGGTTCCTGCATTCTCTGTTGGCTTCATTTCCTAACTTCAACTTTCATCAACATTTGCCTATAGAACAGCTGTAGTAGTTACATGAACAATGAGAAGGTACGCATGATCAATATGAGCTTTCTAAAGATATGTGCATAATAAACAAAAGAAGGAAATTAGAGAATTTAAAATCTCCACCTAACACAAGAAAATCCTGCCCATGTAAATAAAAAGATGCAGATGTGTGATGCCTGGTAACCACATCCTACACTTTTTTTGGCAGTGTTATGAAAGTGGTTTGGCCGTGCCTTTTCTTGATTTTTTTTTTTTTTTTTTACTTCATAGACCACTCTACAGCTCTGGAATATTCCCAACTTGTATACCATCTAAATTCCTACCAGGGCTGACCTTGCTTAGCTTCCAAGGTCAGCCAAGATTGGCTACGAACTGCCACTTACAGGGGCACTCCTATAAGTAGAATGGCTCATTTTCACTTCCCAGTAGGACCACTTTCATTTTCATCATGTAAGGAAATGACATTTCAAAGGTGTAACAACACAATCTGATATACTGCTGTTGTACTTGGTTCAATGGAAATTACGTCTTATTAACATTAGGAAATATACCAAAGACAAAAGAATTCAAGGGTGTTTAGCTACATTTGTATGGATGGAGTGCATATCATATTTAAGTTTCTTTTGGACTTGTTCATCAACGCTAGTTCTAATAAAATGCATGCAGCGATTTTTGGGGTCAGAACTGAAGTGCTGAACAGTCCAACGGGGATTAGGGAAGGAATGATGTTCAGCTGTCCTTAGCTTGGTGTCCTTCAAATAAGTTGAATTTCAACTTCTGTGCCCCTAGTGGCCTCATGCTGACTGAGGCAATGATAATTGAAATGTTAAAAATTTCACTAAGTGTGAGAGACCATGTCCAAATCTTAAACTGTGGTTTATGTTAATTGATTTATTAAAATAAGCCAACTTCATAATCCATGTGTATGGCTTGTTTTTCAGTATGGTTCATTATTACCATTGTATCCTAAACTGTGTCTTAGTGTGATATCAGAACTAAGTTAGTTTCGAGTGGAAGAAGGGACTGCATAATGCCAGATGACATGTGCTAAAAGGGTTTAATTTCCTGCAAAATAAGAACTGAGTAATTGAGTAATATTGCTTGCTTTTGTCACATATTCTGTCTTGGACGGGGTCATAATTTGGATAAAAAACCTTCTATAGCAAAGAATAATAAAATGTACACTGTGGTATTATGTGTTGCAGTTGCATGGATCCAGATTGTTTAAAATCCAGGTAAGAGTATTTCACAGCATCTGACAAGGACTGGATGCACAACCCTTAATTAGTATTGAATAGAACTGAAAGGGGCAATTTATATTTCTCCTGTTTCTCCACAAGGTGTAAATTTCCCTTTGCCTTTCATCCTTCAAGAGTTTCAAGAGTCTTTGTTTTAATTTCATTCTAAATGTGGATGTTAAATAGCTCTACCAAGATTAATTTGTTATTATAAACTGCTGTATTATGACAACAACAAATTGCCACAACGTATTATGCGTACATTATCAATCTAAACAGCAGCCCAAAGTCTTAAAGGCAGAATAAGAATGAAAACTTTGTTAATTTGGCATGCTGAATGCAGGGTGAGGGTGGGGGTTAGGATGGTACTCACTGGTCTCACTTACAAGGGTCTGAATGCCCAAGATACAAATCACATATATGCTGTGTTCCTGCTAATATGTGACAATCTGCAGTGTTTTCTCCATTATACTCACTTTCACCTCATATGATCAAGGCGAAGGATTTTCATTGTATGAAAAAGCACAAGTCCTGTGGAGCTAGAGACAGGTCAGATGTTATTTCACGTGAGAATGAGTGATAAATGCTACTTCAGGAGTGTTTCCAAGTAGATGCTACCCATGAAAAAGTCATTCTGCAGCTATTCCATTTTTTTTTTCCTCAAGAGATTTTCAATACTAAGAAAAAAGATGAAAGAATGATAGAAACACAGTAGACTTAGGAATGGAAGATGCTGACATCTAAAAAACATGAACTTCTGTAAATCTCTGTATGTATTTAGCTTATATGCCATTCCAATCATGATAAATTCTGAGTGGCTTAAATAAGGCAGGGTTGTTACAGAATAACAGTTAATCAGGAAGATCCCCCAAATGATACCAGTATAACACATCATTTATGTACTGCCTTTTAGGATTGTAAATATATTTCTGCTTTGGTTAGACTCAAGAGCAAGCATGGAACAAGTCAGTGTCAGCTCAAATAATTTCATCATTTTACTGTTAATTCCATTCACTCCCTTGGAAGCTCTTCATCCACTTTCAAAACATTTTTTCCCATCAAAATTATTCTGCATCTTCTCTTCCTCTTTCCCTCATAAGTAGTTCTTGCTCCGTTTGACTCCATCCTCTAAACTATTTTTTTTTCTCTTGACACATTATGAAATGTCTTTCTCTCATCCTTATTTTTCCCAGCTATCATTCTCTCATTTTGTTCTCCCACACAGCCTCTTTCAATTCATAATTTCACCAAGCATCATTTTTCACAGTTCCTGTTACTGTAACTCCATGCATTTCTGCAGCAAACAGTTTTGTAGCTCTTTGTTGTTATGTTGCTTTTCTGGTAGGGCAATTAGCAACACTTTTTAATATTATTGATCTAGACCAGTGTTTCTCAACCTTGGCACCTTTAAGACGAGTGGACTTCAACTCCCCATGCTGGCTGGGGAATTCTGGGAGTTGAAGTCCACTCGTCTTAAAGGTGCCAAGGTTGAGAAACACTGGTCTAGATTTACTATAGCTTGCCTGCAAATAATAATAATAATAATAATAACAACAACAACAACAACAACAACAACACCCAGAGCAAAAACCCTAGCATCTTGCTCCCATCTAGTGGTCTTCCAAGTTTTGCAGCCCATATTTTGTAGCCTTAACTGATGTAATGAAACTTATCCCTTAATAGTCTGGCATATGCATTAATAAACATAGAAGCAGGATTTGAAACAGGTGCTTATGCTGAAGCCATATACAGTATATGTATTACAGCAAATGGATAGTAAACCAACAGCAAGAATCATTGGAGATTATTGGGTATAATTTTTTCAGAATTCTTCAAAAACTTTTGAGCAAAACTACTTACCGAGCATCGTTACTGTTGCTAAGATGTATCAGTTGTTGTTGTTTTTTTAATCCATTCCATTGTGCCCGATTCTCAGAGACTGCCTGGACAAATCCCTGCAGTTTCTTGGCAAGTTTTTGTCAGAAATGGCTTGCCATTGCCTTCTTCCTAGGGCTGAGAGAGAGTGACTGGCCCAAGGTCACCCAGCTGGCTTTGTGCCTAGGCAGGACTAGAACTCCCGGTCTCCCGGTTTCTAGCCTGGTGTAGCCACTACACCAACCTGGCTCTCATCAGTTGTTTACACTTCTACAAAACAAATTTACAAATGTTGCAATTTATAGAGTATTATTTTAACAGAATATAATAGCATATATGAATTATCCTCAAAGTTAACATTTAATGGCTATCTGAAATATATTTAAAACAAATTCTTTAGTACAGAGAGTTACAACTTATATATAATTTGAATAACTTTTGAAATGACATCAGCTTGAGTTTTTGGCTAGGCTCCTATTGTTATTTTTTAAAGTGTGGCTCCTGCCTCACTGTTGATAGACCAAGATGGCTTTTTGGTCTGTAAAAATTACACAACCCCATTTTAGGGCTTTTTAAAGGGTAGGATTCCTGTTCTATGGAAAGAAAGCTAAAGCATAGTTAGCCTTTGCTTCTATGTTTGTTGGGCTCAGGGCTCTCCTTTATCTCGACAGCCAGGCATAAATCAGAAAATCTACTTACAGATGCATTTGTTTATCAAACCATAAATCAGGCTTCAGCCTGTCATCTGGGTTGCAAGGGCTCAGGCAGTAGTAGGCATGAGACAATACAAGACTTCATACTTGCAAGAAACAATCCAAGTGCCCAAATCCAAGAGGAAGGGAGTCACAGTTGTCAAGTCCAGTCTCATGGGACAGGGGTTGGGTCAGGAAGTCATGCAACTTCAAGGTAAACTGCTACAAAAATTGTTCAGACAATGGCTCTCCTCTCTGAGCAAGAATTAAATAACCAAAGCTACTTTACTACCCACACAGATGAAGCCTAGGTTCAAAGTCTACAAATTTCAATTCCTATCAGGTATCATCCCCTGCAAGCAGTCACTCTTTCTCTTGCTATGCATGGTTATGGTTATGGTTATGAAAATGTAGGTTGTGATTCCAGATTAGAAGTGTAGTAAGCAAGGGAAATCCTGTAACAGTAAGCTCTACTCCCTTTAAGCACTCAGTGAATTCTAAGGGTCAAAAAACACATCCTTGTCCATCAATGGCTGGTAGCAAAAGGAGACTGTCAGGAAGGTTGCACACATGCACTTCATTTCTATAGTTCTCTGAGTTCCTAAGAAACTGTTACAAATATACTTAGCAGTATACTAACCAATATCTTAATTCCCCATACCAACACCGAACTCTGGCTCATCTTGGTTTCAGTGCTATAAAGGAGCATTACATGATAACAGAGAGAGACAAATGGGAACTCTTTTGTTGTAATTGGGGGCTTATCCAGGTTGACCATAATTTTAATTTTTAAAATGGGTCAATTGGTCAACATCATCTCTGGAGAAAAAAAATGGAAAAAATATTTGAAATGGAATGGACCACCAGAGTGTTTTGCATGGTGATTGATGGAGGGCTGGAATTTCAACCAAGAGAACCAGCAATCATGGCCCTTAAAGCATCTGCCTGAACCACAACACAATACAAACCTGTTCCAGATATGTGGTAAGGGGGCACTGTGGAGGTAGCATAATTTAGGGCAGCATGATTTCTTGCCAGCTCTGGAAGAGGAGAGAAGTACAGCATTGTGTGGATTTACCCGCTGGTTCTCCACATCTTGTTGTCAGTATTCCCAAGTACTGAGAGGTCTTGCCTCCAATTCTAGATTAGAATTCTCCGTATCAAGGTCCGAAACAGTAGGGCCTACATTTGCTCTCTCTCCACATGATGTTAACTTCAGAGTCCCTGATCTCCATTGTTATCATCCATAATGTTTAAACCAGGCTTGGACTTGTAGCTGTTCAGAAAATATCTTCAAAAAGAGGAATGTCCTGTGACAGCCTATAAATGGAAGTCTCTCTGTAGATTAAGTAGGACAAGTATTGAGTTATCCACACCATGCAAATGTTTTCAGTAAATTAGATACATTGATAGTTAATGAAGTAGTTTATGTGGGATAAAATGGGTTTAGTGAAAAAAAAAACTTGAAATTTTGAAGTTTTCTCTTTCAATGCCTTATTTATTAAATATTTATTAATATTTATTATTTTGACATATTTAAAGTTACACATCATCTTTAGGCTTTTTTCAGGCAGAAAAGCCAATCATGTACATGAATTTCCAAAGTGAAATTTAATTTAATTTAATTTAATTTAATTTAATTTAGTTTAATTTAATTTAATTTAATTTAATTTAATTTAATTTAATTTAATTTAATTTAATTTGTAAGCATATGCTGAAATCTAGACATTGTGCTGCTCAGAGTAAACTATTGAAATAATAGGACACAAGCTAGTAATAGAAAATCTGGATTTAAATTTAATATTTTTGCACAAGAAAGGCCAGTAATCCTCATAATTATAGCAACACCAATTTTAAGTGATAAGTCATTGCAATACTTGATGGCTTAATAAAATGATAAAAGAAGATATTGGTTGATTTATCAGTTATAAAGAACCAATAAAGCTTTCCATTATCTCCTGAAGAAGTGTCACTCCACAGTAGTTTCTCATTAAATGCATGCAAGATAGTTTGACAATCACAGAAATTATTTTGAATTTTTTAAAAACAGAAATAAATTAAGGAAAGGAAATATGCAGGGGCTTCAGAAATAGGCATTTGGGCCCATTGTCTGTTTTAACTCTATTTTAAAGTTGCCATCAGTTTTAAACAAAGCAATTGAACAGTTTAGTCTTGGTTAATTCAAGAAAATGGGGCATACCATCAATTATCTCATTATTCCAAGGAGATTCTTCTTAATTGTTACCGGCGGGGGGGGGGGGGGGGAGGAATGAAACAAAGTGTTCATTCAGCATTTAATGCTGTTCCATAGGAGAGCAGTCTGCCTTCTATAATGCCTTTTCCTGGGATACCTATATGGTTATTTACACTGAGTCAACTATTGTATACTGCAATAGTTTAAGTCACTTTCTAAGTTGAAGCAGCTGCAATTTAAGGAAGTAAACTATCCTTTCCTACCAACTCACATTTAATAAACAGGTAAAATATGATGACAGGCTCCCTACAACACTAGTAGAGGTGGCCACAGTAACACAGATGAGACAAGTTGCAACTTGAACTGTCTTCCCCAAAGAAATAACCACTAATCTTGGAAAAAAGAAAGGATCCTAGGAAACTGTCATTTTATTATCTAGTTGTCTCAGACTAGTTGTTTAAATTATCCAGGGTTGTCAGTAAGTCTGCAATTTCTCCCTGGATACTCAAAGCACACTCCCAAAATGCCTCCTTTCTGCACTAACACTGGAGTTCCAAGGCTGGAATATCCTGCTTTGCTAGAAGAACCAACACTTGCCGGAGGTACAACTTATGTATTTATTTCACAAAATGTACATGCTGCTCATGTTATAGACTATGAGCAAATAGAAAAAAATAAGGGAAAATGTAAAAACAAAACTTTAGGATCCAAAAAGACAGTTAAGCAATGCACAACAATCTTTGTACTTAGCATGTTGAACTCCCAAATCCTTGCAGAAAGAGGATCATTTCAGCCATATTCCTCTAAGAGCTTTGGGGCAAGCCTTTCCAGATGGGCAAGACAGCTATTGAAAATGTCTGCTTCCAGGCCCCTAATATTCTGGGGGGTAGAAAGCTGCAACCTACATGCCTGATTGGCCCCCACATAACAGGTAAATCCACTCAGGGCCTCATGGATAGCAAGGACCCAAGCCATAAATGCTTGTATACATTACCGCTAGCACTTTGAACTGAACTGGCAACCTTTTGGCAGCCAATGCAGTGCCTGCAACAGAGGTTTCACTCTTCTGAAATGGCTCTAACTCAGGATTTCTCAACCCCAGCAACTTTAAAAATGTGGACTTCAGTTCCCAGGATTCTATATCTTTATAGGCAGCTCAATGCATTCCAATCCTGTTATAAAAAGGTGAGGGCATAAACAATGTCATTGAATTATCCTACTCAAGGAATGACCAGCTCTGACATACCAGCCAAAGCTGGGCAAATCTTAATCATATGATCAAGGATAGTTTGATGGGGGAAATATCCAACTTGAAGCTAACTGAAAAAGTTGTTACTTCAGTAAGTAGTTTCATCTGAGCAGCTTTACAGGCAAGATTTCTGCTCCTTCCTGTCCTTAGTTTCTAATTAAGCTCGTAATCCAGACAATGCATCCTCCTCAGTCACAGAACTCAAGAACAATTTATGTACTGACATATACACAGTGTAACTCTGATGCTAGGTTTATATGCAGGTATGCTGTCATCCTTGTTTTCAAGAGTCTGAAGATTCCCCTCTGTAATGAGGGAAATGGAACAACTCTCAAGCTGATGGTACACGAAGGTCTGGAACTTTTCTGTCATTATGTTCTGAGGTGATCCTACTAGAAAGGCAACAATGCATTACAACAGTGTTTCTCAATTTTGGCAACTTTAAGATGTCTGGATGTCAACTCCCAGAATTCCCCAAGAGCATGCTGGCTGGGGAATTCTAGGAATTGAAGTCCACACATCTTAAAATTGCCAAGGTTGAGAAACCCTGAATTACAACATGGAGATGTGTCATGGAAAAAGCTTTCCAGGTTGAGATGCTTCCTCTAAAAGGGAAACAACAATAACAAAAAGTTGCTGATCCCCTGACATTTCTTCCAAAGGCCCATTGGGTTATGGCAGGAAGCATTTTTAGAGTAAAACAAGCTCCTAGTCCTGCTCCCTGATTAAATAGGGAAGAGACAGGGCAAGTTACTGCCTTGTTATTCTTGCTATTCTTAGCTTCTTTTCCACAGGCCCTTAAAATTGCAGTTCCACTGTCAAACCTCAGCAACCTCCCATAACATAAAATACCAGGAGCTTTGCAGTATGAAGCCTAAAGCAGTATTCTCTTTTATTGCGTTTTAAATTTACTGCCCTTTAACTTAATCAAATGTTCCCATGTCCTTGTGAGGCACAATATGGGACACAGAAGCTTAATAATATTACATCCATTACAATCAGTCCCTTGCCAAGTCACCTTTTTTCCAAAATAAATAATCTATCATTTCTGTAGTTTTTCATTAAATGCTGATCTCATCACACATCTAAATCTTGTACCTTAAAACATGCTCATTCAGCTAATGATAATCAATAAAACTGGCCACAGCACAGACTCTTCTCCACATACACACACATATAGGTGATCAGATTATTAATGTTCTCTCTTTATATGCAAGTTTTTTTTTTAACTTCCTTCACCATTTTAAATTAAAGGTTTATTTATTAAGACACAAAAAGGTTATTTAGATACTTTTTTCAGGCAGGACAGAGTTATCTCCCTGACCTTTCCTTTTAACATAATAAAATAGGTCCAAATATCACTACTGGCACTCTATAACCATAATAGCTACAAATTGCCTAAATTTTTTTTTTTTAAACCTGAGTAGTAACAGGAGTGAATCAAAAATCCGGTTTTGTAATTTATGCAAAGAATAAGTAATGGATACTTTAAGTACACAAGCTATATGAACAATGTTTGCATGAGATTTTTTAAAATCTGATAAGCAAATATTTGGAAACGGTTGATTTGGTTTGTAAACTAATAACACATTTTTTTCACAGAAAATGAAATTATGTGAGAGGATATCTCCTGTTGTGTATAACAACAGTAATGCTGTAAATAAAAAAAAGTATTTGGAGGGGATTTATATGTCTTTCAGAGCACCTGCCAGAAAGAAAACCAAATGGTAAATCGGCATAAAAACAAGGTTTAATGAACATTCTCTTTTCATGCCAAAGTAACATCTCAGAAACTTTCAAGATTAAATTCTGCATAGATGTATTGGACTGAATTCAATTTCAAAGCTAACGCATTTACTGCATAGAGTGACCACACATTCTACTTTAGCTAGAAGATTCCTCCTTCCAAAGAGACCAGTTCTGTATCTGAAAGTGTGGAAAACCTTCTTGTTGCCATTTTTATTTCTAGTCCCCATCCATTTACTGTATAATGGTGATATCATCTCATACCCAACCAGATCTGTTACTAAAGGCAAACAAGCTAATGCAGAGTGGACAATATCTCTTGAATAGGTATCCAAATGAGCTTCATTGCTAAAAATGTTTCATTTTTAATATTATATTTTTTTAAAGAATGTTGCCATGCCTTACAGCAGCTCTGAGAACAGCAATCTAGCCTATAAACAGAAAATGAGATTTTCTCCAAGTCATTCCACTTATTTTTCAGGACATTTACTGGAATGGACTCAACAGGGTTTGTTTATAAACAAAACTACACTATTAATATCTCACTTGTCCCTGTTGCTCCCAACTCCCTTTGACTCTACATATAAGTAAAATTCCATTTATCCCTGGAGATTATTCTTTAGAAAAGATAAAACCATAAAATTAATTCAGTACAGCAAAAGTTCAGTCCAAAAGAATTGGGAGAGCTACAGAGAAGGTTGTACCCCAATTCAAGGCCAAAGCTACTATAAACTAACTTCTTAATTATCTCAGCAAATAGAAGTATGATATACATAGATATCTGTAGAGAAGTACTGAAATGCCCTGCAAGAAGGAATGCAAGAACCATTAAGTAAACATCAACTTAGTCCTGGGAAAGAAGAGAGGATAAAAAAGAGACTCAAGGTAATCCCACCTTAATTCTATTTGATGTATGAGGGAAAAGGGTCTCTCTGTCAGGCTTTCAAGATTCTGTTATTTTACCCTATAACAATAAAATCGAATACCATTAATCCTTGCATTGTCTATTTCTTGGTTTGGCCAGTTCAAAGGGCTGACAATATCTCGGGTAACCTGGACCTATGCCACATAAAGCTTTAAAGATAATGACCGCCCTTTGTATCTCATCCAGAAGCAAATGCCCCAACCTATTCTGCATTTCCTAAGGTAGTAGAGACCTAGATGTTCCCCCAGACACTTGGGCCAGGAGGTTAAACCAGCCCTCTTGGTGGATTGGTTTGTTGGGTCTGCATGGATTAAAACTAGTTGCTTTTAGACCCAGGCATAGATTATATGTTACTGTTATTATTATTTGGGTTCTATCTGGCATATTATGATTTGGTTTTGGTTTTAATCTGTTATGTGCTGCCCAGAGTCATTGCTGTGAGATGGGCAGCTATATAAATTGTCTAAATAAATAAATAGACCAAACCCGAAAAGCAGTTAAGGTGCGCAGGACAGCTGTAGTATGGTCTCTTTGAATTCTTCCAGAAACCTGCCTGATTGCTAAGTTACTAACTGAATATTTGGGAGCAGATACAAAGACTGTAGAGCACATAGCACATTGCAATAGTCAAGCCTAGAAGTCACCAGTGTAAACACCCTAATTTTTCAGTCACTGTCATCCACGAAAGTGTACCATTTAACAGGTTTAACCACAGAGTTCTGTGGAATGGCATATTGCCCGTTCTGGGTATTTGCACTGCATCTTTTGAATTTAAAAAATGGTTTTGGAGGAACAGTCTACCCATTTTGTAAATAGTATGACTCAATGAAGATATTCAACTGCTTCCTACTCTAATGAAAACCCTCAGTGCATGATGGCAGCCTTTTTGATTATCTTATGTTCAAACAGCATCTCTTAATAGAGAATTTTGGTAAAACAAAAAATGGAAATTTCTCCAGTCCTCTTCCTGATTCTCCTGTGCCTCAAAAAAATAATTTAAACTCATCCCTGGAATTTAACTCAAACAGCCACTTTTGAAATGAAATGGCAGATACAATGTCCTTAATTCAATATAGCTCTAATGCATATGGAAGGCTAAGAACAGCAAAGATATTTCCAGAAAACAAGCCACTGTGTTATTTATTTTGGTATAGCACGGTCTATATTTGTTGCTGTGCTTAATAGCATTCAGAAAGCACTCCACTTATATACAGTCTATAAAATGTAATTTTATAGCCCTGTTATAAAACTGTTTGGCTCAGTTAATGATAAATTAATGAGAAGCACACATTTTAGACAAATCCCTAAATGTAGGTTCTACACAATTCCATTAGAAACTTGCAAAGGTTGGATGGTGCTTTGGGGAGCTACTTTGAATAATGAGTTCCTCTTACCCTTAGGGATCAATTTATGAAGATATTTAAACATTGTTATTAATTTATCTTTGCAGAGGAAAGGCTTGCTTCCCATTTGTTTTGGTAACACTAAACACATAGGGTGTCAAATTTAGAAAAGTGAGGTCTGCAGCAATGCTCGTCGCAGTTAGAGAGATGAGTCGGGATTTATATACCAGCATACCCACCCACACATTCATATATGTATGGTTAAGTGAGATTTTTAGCCATTTCGGAAGGTAGGAAAGTCATCTGATTCTGCCATGACCATGAATGCCAATCAATTAAGGCCTCAGCAAAACCCAATACAAGATGGAAAAAGATTACAATGTATGTGTAACAGCCCCTGCAAACACATAAAAGAACCCCTGCTGATGCAGTTATGATGGGAAATTAAAACAGCCAAGCAGAGTCATCAGAATTTATAGCAAACTCCAACTGAGGAAAAAGAAGAAAAAACTGTATGGATTGTAGAAAAAGAATGCTGACTATAGATGCTTGAAATTTTGTCTAGTTTGGAAAGAAATCTCTTCAATACCTAACATTTATTCATTTTTAAATATATTTGAAAACAAACAATATTACAGCACAATTTGGAATATATGCTATATTATTTCCTGTATCTTCTGATAGACTGATTAAATACATTTTAATTCTTCTTTAAACCATAGGATGGCTAAGCATATGATATGGTTCATCACTGAATGCCTTTGACCTAGTACCCAAGGTAGCATTAGAAAAAGCACATAAATATGGGACCTGATATGGTTTTTGGCATGGGTGACCAATAAGCCCTTCAGAACCTTCTGTAACATTGCAGAAGATTCAATGTCATCTTTATTTGACTTGGACCCACTGGCCCAAGTCCTGTGCTACTCCTGCTCTCCTTGAAAACTAATGCTAGCAATTCTCATTTGGTGTTCTCTTTCACAGCAGGATGTTTTGATGCATCTTAGCACACATATGTTTCCAGCTATGGACATTTTCTATTTGCTGTTCTAAAAATAAGATGAAACTTTTTGTACTTACTATAGACATGTATTTCCATAACCTGTGGCATTTCCTCATGCATCATGGCTCACAAATGGAAGCTTCTGTAAAGTCTAGAGTAGCTAGTAGTGTAATTCAAGGTGTGCAACTTCCATCAGGCTTTGAACAACAAGGTGAGGGTCACACTCCAGAAATGGAATGTACTAGAACCCAATTTTAATATATGGAACTTTGAAATTGGCATCTAATCATATTTCATTTTAATAAACTCTGTGTCAAAGCTGTCCAAAATGATGTGTCCCCAGGATCTGTAAATAAGTTTCCCTTCATTGTTGGCTTAAAAAGAGCTCATATTTACAGTAACCATATCTTTCTAATTGGATGGATTGAGCAATTTTATTTGCAAATAACTTTTGGCAAACAAGCAATAAAAAGAGAGATCTAATAATCAGAAGAACAATTTTATACTGCAGCAAAAACTTTTGTAAATGTATTAACATACAAATTAGTTTTCTGAGATCTGTGAGTTTAAGATAGAGAAACAACAAAACATTCAAGAAATAGCTTTTGCTGGGCTAGAAAATAAAGCTATAACTTTGGAGTTATTATTCCATGGGAGGTATATCTTATTTATCTATTCATTGTCATCCATTGAATTGTAAGGTATTCAAACACAATAGTGAACAGGATCCTAGAATCATATAATAAAATCCCTTAGGCCATGGGCCCTGACTTCCTACTCTGAAGGAATCTAAATTAAAGCATCCTGGACTGATGGTTGTCTGTCTTCTGCTTGAACTCCTCTTAGGAAGGGAAGACCTTCATTTCTTTAGATCAACATCAAAGTGCTCTTACATTAAGAAATCCTCACCCCAAACATTCAGTAGTATCTGCCTTGCTGCAACCTAATTTCACTATTTCATGACCTGCACTCTGGAATGAAACAGATCTTGATCTTCTTCTGTATGACATGGTTTCAAGTACCATTTCAAGTATCTATTATATCACTCTTCCGTTTTCTCATGGCTGATCATGCCCAACTCGATAACATTTAATTTCTAGACTCTGATCATCCTCATTGTCCTTACTTGAGTCTGTCCCAGTTTCTCCGAATAAGTCTTAAAGTATAGTGCCCCAAACTAGATATAGCAGTTAACTGAAAGTTAATGGCTGAGTAGAAATTCTAACTCACAGGAGGTACTTTTCTTTTTTTAACTAATATGTAGGAGTTTACCAACCACGGACAAGTTCAAAACCATTGTTAAAAGAGTGAAATTAGATTTGTTGAAGCACAGCTGATATGTATAGCAATCTATCTATTTACCTGAAGTCGTTGTTGTTGTTTAGTCGTTAAGTCGTGTCCAACTCTTCGTGACCCCATGAACCATATTGCGCCAGGCCTTCCTGTCCTTCACTGCCTCCCTGAGTTTGCTCAGTTTCATGCTCATTGCTTCAGTGATGCTATCTAACCATCTCATCCTCTGCCGTCCTCTTCTCCTCTTGCCTTCAATCTTTCCCAGCATCAGGGTCTTCTCCAAAGAGATCTCTCTTCACATTAGGTGACCAAAATATCTGAGCTTGAGCTTCATTATCGATCCTTCCAATGAGCAATCAGGGTTGATTTCCTTTAAGATTGACTGGTTTGACCTCCTAGCAGTCCAAGGGACTCTCAAGAGTCTTCTCCAGCACCACAGTTCAAAGGCATCAATTCTTCGGCGCTCGGCCTTTTTTATGGTCCAGCTCTCACGGCCATACATTACTACTGGAAAAACCATAGCTTTGACTATGCGGATCTTTGTCGGCAAGGTGACGTCTCTGATTTTTAATATGCTATCTAGGCTTGCCATAGCTTTCCTCCCAAGGAGCAAGCGTCTTTTAATTTCATGGCTGCAGTCTCCGTCTGCGGTGATCTTGGAGCCCAAATAAATGAAGTCTGTTACTGCTTCCATTTCTACCCCTTCTATTTGCCAGGAATTGATGGGTCCAGATGCCATGATCTTAGTTTTTTTAATGTTGAGTTTCAAGCCAGCTTTTGCACTCTCCTCTTTCACCCTCATCAAGAGGCTCTTTAGTTCTTCTTCACTTTCTGCCATTAGGGTGGTATCGTCCACATATCTGAGGTTGTTGATGATTCTCCCTGCAATCTTAATTCCGGCTTGTGATTCTTCCAGCCTGGCATTTCTCATGATGTACTCTGCATATAGGTTAAATAAGCAGGGTGACAGTATACAGCCTTGTCGTACACCTTTCCCTATTTTTGTTGTTGTTCCATGACCGGTTCTAACTGTTGCTTCTTGGCCCGCATACAGATTTCTCAGGAGACAGGTAAGGTGGTCTGGTACTCCCATCTCTTTAAGAATTTGCCACAGTTTGTTGTGATCCACACAATCAAAGGCTTTTGCATAGTCAATGAAGCAGAAGTAGATATTTTTCTGGAACTCTCGTGCTTTCTCCATGATCCAGCAAATGTTGGCGATTTGATCTCTAGTTCCTCTGCCTCTTCGAAACCCAGCTTGTACATCTGGTAGTTCTCGGTTCATGTATTGCTGAAGCCTAGCTTGTAGGATTTTGAGCATAACCTTGCTAGCATGTGAAATGAGTGCAATTGTGCAATAGTTTGAGCATTCTTTGGCATTGCCCTTCTTTGGAATTGGAACATAAACTGACCTTTTCTAATCCTGTGGCCACTGTTGCGTTTTCCAAACTTGCTGGCATATTGAGTGCAGCACTTTAACACCATCATCTTTTAGTATTTTCAATAACTCAGCTGGAATACTGTCATCTCCACTAGCTTTGTTGTTAGCAATGCTTCCTAAGGCCCACTTGACTTCACTCTCTAGGATGTCTGGCTCAAGGTCAGTGATCACACCAGCATGGACATCAGGGACATTAAGATCTTTCTTGTATAGTTCTTCTGTGTATTCTTGCCACCTCTTCTTAATCTCTTCTGCTTCTGTTAGGTCCCTGCCTTTTTTGTCCTTTATCATGCCCATCTTTGCACTAAACGTTCCTTTCATATCTCCAGTTTTCTTGTAGAGATCTCTAGTCTTCCCCATTCTATTGTTTTCCTCGATTTCTTTGCATTGTTCATTGAAGAAGGCCTTCTTATCTCTCCTTGCTATTCTCTGGAAATCTGCATTCAGTTGCTTATATCTTTCCCTTTCACCCTTGCTTTTCGCATTCCTTCTTTCCACAGCTATTTGTAAAGCCTCATCAGACAGCCATTTTGCTTTCTTGCATTTCTTTTTCTTTGGGATGGTTTTAGTTGCTGCCTCCTGTACAATGTTACGGACCTCCGTCCATAGTTCTTCAGGCACTCTGTCTACCAAATCTAATCCTCTAAATCTATTTATCACCTTCACTGTGTACTCACAAGGAATATGATCTAAGTCATACCTGAGTGGTCTAGTGGTTTTCCCTATATTCTTCAATTTAAGCCTAAATTTTGCAGTAAGAAGCTCATGATCTGAGCCACAGTCAGCTCCTGGTCTTGTTTTTGCTGTCTGTATAGAGCTTCTCCATCTTTGGCTGCAAAGTATATAATCAATCTGGTTTTGGTATTGACCATCTGGTGATGTCCATGTGTAGAGTTGTCTCTTGTGTTGTTGGAAAAGAGTGTTTGCTATGACTAGCTTGTTCTCTTGACAGAACTCTATTAGCCTTTGCCCTGCTTCATTTTGTACTCCAAGGCCAAACTTGCCTGTTATTCCGATTACTCCTTGACTTCCTACTTTAGCATTCCAATCCCCTATGATGAAAAGGACATCTTTTTTTGGTGCTAGTTCTAGAAGGTGTTGTAGGTCTTCATAGAAGCGGTCAACTTCAGCTTCTTCAGCATCAGTGGTTGGGGCATAGACTTGGATGACTGTGATATTGAATGGTTTGCCTTGGATACGCACTGAGATCATTCTGTCGTTTTTGAGGTTGTACCCCATTACTGCCTTTCCCACTCTCTTATTCACTATGAGTGCAACTCCATTTCTTCTAAGGGTTTCTTACCCACAGTAGTAGATATAATGGTCACCCAAATTAAATTCACCCATTCCCGTCCATTTCAGTTCGCTGATTCCCAAGATGTCGATGTTCAATCTTGTCATCTCATGTTTGACCACATCCAGCTTGCCTTGGTTCATAGATCTTACATTCCAGGTACCTATACAATATTGTTCTTTACAGCATCGGACCTTCTTTTCGCTTCCAGATACATCCACAGCTGAACGTTCTTTCGGCTTTGGCCCAGCCGCTTCACTCTTTCTGGAGGTACTTGGAATTGCCCTCCGCTCTTCCCCAGTAGCATATTGGACACCTTCCGACCTGAGGGGCTTATCTTCCGGCGTCATATCTTTTAGCCTTTTAACATTGTCCATGGGGTTTTCTTGGCAAGGATACTGGAGTGGGTTACCATTTCCTTCTCCAGTGGACCACATTTTGTCAGAACTCTGTCATGACCTGTCCGTCTTGGGTGGCCCTGCACGATATAGCTCATGGCTTCACTGAGTTATGCAAGCCCCTTCGCCACGACAAGGCAGTGATCCATGAAGGGGACCTGAAGTCATGCAACTATTCAAATCAGAATCTAAATATTGATGTGACTGAACTACCAAAGGGCCAATAGATAGCTCCTGAGCCTCCTTAAGAGCCTGTTATGTAGTGTGGAGAGCACTGTGGTGATCTCAAATGTTAAAAGATTAGTTTGAGGAGGAAGTCAAAGACCAGTCATAGGAAATCAACAATAACCACCATTTAAAATAATCAAATAGAACACAACAAATACACAATAATTGAAAGAAAACTTCCTTGTCAATCAATGGGAAAACTAACTAATAGCATTAGAACCTTAGGGGGGAAGAATGTGAAAAACAGTAATAGAAGAGAATGGGGAAGGATGGATGGATGGATGGAAGGAAGGAAGGAAGGAAGGAAGGAAGGAAGGAAGGAAGGAAGAAGGAAGGAAGAAGGAAGGAAGAAGGAAGGAAGGAAGGAAGGAAGGAAGTTCTCAGAACATACAATAAACATCTGAAATCTTGAGTACTATAGAGGGACCAAGCATAACCTATTACAGTACACAGAATAATTACAGAAGAAAGTGATAATAGAAACCAGTGGATTTCCTCCTCAAAACTAAATGAAAAGGAAAAATACATCTGTAATACGCTTAAGGAGTATAAAGCAACAATTAGTGAATGGAGCAATCACAAAAGTAGCACAGAATTTCATATGATTACAGTAGAAAAATCTGGGATTCAAGTCCTTTTTCCAAAACATTTTGTATTCTTTCAAAATGCAAAAAATAATAATTTCCTTTAAAGCTAGCATTTGTAATAAATATGTTTAGGAACTTAAAGAAAAATGCTAAATAGTGGTAGATTATGTCTGTGGTAAATAGTTTTTGCAAATGGAGTACACTTAATTTTGGTCATTGACCAGTCTTATGTAACATAAAATAGAAATAAAATAAAATAGAATAGAATAAAAGATAAATAGAACATAGGTGAAACTTTCTTAGTTCTGGTAAACCACTTCGAACATTGAGATATTAACGCTAAGGCTTCAGTAAAAAGATCATTGTAAATATAGCCAGAAACAGGTAAATGGGAGGGTTAAACAGTTATTGTTATTGCTAAACTTGGAGCAAGTTTAAAAAAATCAAATGATTCCTAGGGAAGTTATTCAGAGTTGTGTTTTAAGATGGGATGTCACACAAATCCCTTTAATAAATAAATAAAGTCCTGTTGAATCTTGTTGGCTATTAAACAAAACGTGGAGACGTTAAAAGAGAATGCATTGCTCTGGTCAGATAAAAGATAATTGCAAGAAAAAGAATCAATGTGGTCTGGATATCGAACTAACAGAGGTGTCACAAATTTGCGCTGCAGATCTCTGTTGGACTGAGAGTAATGAAGCACATGAGTTGTGGTTTCAATGGCTTCTGGCTTACAATGATAAATGTGTTCATTATATGGGATTTCCCAGAATCTCCCTTCCAGGGTTACAGTTTGCAGGGCATTACAGTGTGTGAATATTAGAGCTCTTCAGAATTTTGGGGTGTATTTATTTATTTATTTATATTAAGAATGTTCATATAATAAAGAAGAAAAGAAAGTAAAGAAAGAGAAACCAAAAGGGCAAGGAAAAAAAAGAAAACTAAAGTTAAGAAATATATAAATGACTTTCTAACTTCTTTTAAAGAAATAATTACAGTCTTATTGTCCCTCCTCCCACATAAATATTTTACAAATCTCCTCACCCCTTCATTTAGCCCACATCTTTCTTAACCTTCAAATCCATAAATGATCGATTCATTTTTTTCTTCTTTCAGCAAAAAGTCCATATAAAGTTTCTAGTCTTGGAGAAAAGTTTTTGTTGTTTGTTCTCTGACCAAACAGGTCAGTTTCACTGTTTCTGTAAATTCTGACATTTTCACAATCCATTCCTCCACTGTGGGAATTTCATTATTTTTCTCAGCTCTTCAAAATTTTGTATAGTGATCAGATTAAGATTTCTGGCAAGTTTATGACTAGTAATTTGATTGCCTAACAAGACACCAGTAGGAACTAGGCTATTCTCAATTTGATGCTCTATACAAAATATTCATTATCTGAGATTCTTTTTGGCCAAGTCATATCCTACAACATTAATGGTGCAGCTTTTTCGCCAACCCTTTTTTTCTTCTTCATTTTGAGATAAAGGGGTAAACTAACATATTTGTGGCTAGACCTACGGGCAAAATAACAAACCTTAGTTAAAATTCAAAGATCTAATCCATGTGCTGGCTTCAACTGTAAATAGTCCTGCTTCCATACAACAAACAGCACTAGGCACACACTGAGGCACTTGGAGAATATGTCTAGAAACATGAATTAAGCAGGTTCAATCCTTGAGAACTTGAAAAAAATACCAAGTTGTACTCCATAAACACATGAACCTTTGCTGAAAGGAGTTTTATCACAGCAGGAATGAACTACGCACCCTGAGAATGGTAAAAGACCTGGATAGCTGAGGCAGATTTAAATGCATTTTGTGTCACATACTCTCTATGGACATGCCTTACCCAACATGTGGAAGATTATCCCAAGATATTTAAAGCAGTATACTTGTTGTAACCTGTGCTCACTTAGTGTCCAATTTAGCATCCTTGGCCTTTTAGTGAACATCATTATTTTGCCTTTCTCATAATTAATCTCTAAAGATTGGTTGTCATAGTAGGAAGCTAGAGTTGGTAATGCTGTTCTTAAACCTACTGGGGTTTGAGAGAGAATCATCATGTCATCCATTTCAGGAGTATACCAGGAGGTTTGCTTCCCAGTTTTGGTGCAAGTGGACAATCATACCTAGGCATGTCCATGGTAAAACCCTTTGAAAACTGTTACATATGTATGTAGCAAACAACTATGCAAGGAATATTTTCTGGAGAAATAATATTAATATATATGTATATAATATATATTAACTATTATTTTTAAAGACATACTAGTTGTGGTACAAATGTTTTTTTGGAGAAAATTAAAAAATAATCGAGAGAAAAAATGAGATGTC
Organism: Python bivittatus; assembly: GCF_059951505.1. Taxonomy (NCBI): domain Eukaryota; kingdom Metazoa; phylum Chordata; class Lepidosauria; order Squamata; family Pythonidae; genus Python; species Python bivittatus. Next base: position 20,882,148 of record NW_028277058.1, on the reverse strand, counting down.
TTTTTAGTTAGTTTACAAATTAAAACAAATTAAAACTATCTATTTATAAATAAAAACATCCCCAAATGTGCATATTAGTTTTTAGTTTAGTATACTGTAGATAGAACAGGGGAGAACTCATTGGCTTCAATTTATCTATTAGCTGTTAATTTATTTAATTTCTACACTGGTGAATCCATGCCAACTCTCAGCAAATTACAATCAAAGTGTAGGACACAATGCATAATCTGGTCTGGTTTAGTGTGGAATCTACCTTAGCTTGCCATGATTTATGGCTCAAAACTACATATAAACTTAAATATAATGGTTTATCACAAGCTGTGGCTGCTGATTAGACAATTAATTGGTCCTATGAACTGGTAATAGATCAACAACTATGGGTTTCAAAAACTTGGAAAAAGGGCTAGAAATATGTGACATGTAAAATAAATATTGGGTTATATGTACATGTGTGGATATGTGTGTGTGTGTGTGTGTGTGTGTGAGAGAGAGAGAGAGAGAGAGAGAGAGAGAGAGAGAGAGAGAATGAATGAATGAATGAATGAATGAATGAATGAATGATCAGTCCCATTAGGGCAACCAGATCTAGACTGCAACAACTGGAGAGTTCCTAAATGCCAGCAAAGAAATACAGAAAACTCTTGCCTCTTTGCTGCCTTCTTGAGGTTTTCTGGATCTTATAGCCCAACTTGCTGTTTGGGACACCTTCCTGCTTATTCTGCCTGGCCTTCCTGCCTCAAAGCCCTGCTAGTCTCATGACTTTGTTGCTTGAAATCACGGCTAGATCTGATTATGGAAATCTGTTTGACAGATGAGAGATCAACTATTTGATCCTAAAAACAGGTGCATCTTGTCCATTTCCAGGGTTTAAGCAGACTTGCAATGAAGCTGGAAAGGTCATAACTACTGACTACATTCATACTCATAAGAGAGCCAGTTTGATGTAGTAGTTAAGGCACCAGGCTAGAAACTTTGAGACCATGAGTTCTAGTCCTGCCTTAGGCATGAACCTTGAGCCAGTCACTTTCTCTCAGCCCTAGGATGCAGGCAATGGTAAACTACTTCCGAAATCTTGCCAAGAAAACTGCACGGACTTGTCCAGGCAGTCACCAGAAGTCAACACTGACTGAAAGGCAAAATCATCCTCCTCCTCCTCCTCCACCCAGGTACTTGGGAAGGACTTGATAGGTGGATAAAAATGCCAAATCCAGTCTAAACATCTGGCTGACTGTGCAACCAATCATAATAAGAAGCAGTAGCTGCTAAATTGCTCTGGGACTTTAGAATTCAAGCAGACAAGCACCTGCCACATAACATCCCAGATTTAACAATTGTTGATAAAAGAAAAAGTCTAGATAGTGGACAGTGCAATACCTGGAGACAGCAGAATAGAAGGGAAAGAACTGGAGAAAATCACAAAATATTAAGACCTGCAAATAGAAGTAGAACAACTATGTCAAAAGAAAGCAAAGACAGTACCCATAAGTATAGCCACCTTAGGTGCAATCCCAAAACATCAGGAGCACCACTTGAAGACCATTGGCATTGACAAAATCACCATCAGTCAATTGCAGCTTTACTTGAAATAGCTTACATCCTGCGACAACACTTTTAACACCATCAAACAACATCTGCCTATCCCAGGTCCTTGGGAAGGACTCAATAGGTGGATAAAGATGCTAAATCCAATCTAAACATTTGGCTGACTGTGTGACTAACAATAATAATTCGTACTCATGGCTGACCTAGTCTGCCACCACTGCTGAGCAATGTGCACAAAAGGCTGCCCTCATTATCTGGGATCAGCCCTTTCCCAATATCCCAGTCTTCTTGAGAAGGCTGGCAACTGACTCTTTTTTTAAAAAACTGCTTAGAAAAAAGGGAAATAAAACCACAAGTATGAATAAAAAATTGACCCACAGAAATGGCCTAAAGCAGCCTCATTCTACCGAACTGCTCTAGGTTTTTACTGGCCACTGCAGGTAACCTGAAGAGGGAGTTACTCCTACATTAACCAACACCTCTTTTCCATTTTTGTATGGTATGATTGACCAAGAGAAGGCAATTTAATTCTGAATAAACCTAGTCTTATTTGGAATTAAAATGATTTTCTCCTGCCTTGTGGTGTCTGGGTTTATATTCACAATATACTATCTCATTCTTGACTCAGTTAAATATGTTGTGGGAGCACAGCTATCATTAACCAAATAGATGTTGTGAGAATGAATGCAGCAAAAAAGTAGAATGCAAAAAAGCTTTCAGGTAAAATATCCTGTTGGCTTTCTTCCTTTCCCCACTCCATGTCTGTCATCTTCTGTCACATTGGCTTTATCACATAGTTGAGTTGGAGAACCTGTGGCCCCCTGGATATTTATAAATAACAAGCCTCAGCTGCTCACCAGCATGGTCGGTTGTGAGGAAAAGCTGGAAATTAAAGTTCAGCACTATCTACTTTGACACTATGTTATTGTATATATTATGAGGATACTGTGATATGCTAACAGAGTGCCAGCGCTAACATAGCATTGCTTATTGTTCTACAGCACTTGTTGATTTGTTTTCAGGAACAAGGTGCCCTTCTTTTCAACTACCATACAAGCTAAATTCAGGGAATTGAGTTGCATTTGTCCACATACAACCCCTGCTTTCTCTTGTCCTATAATTCTGCATTTTCCCCATCAGCATTTTTGTCCTCCTTTATCTTTGGCCCCCATCTCCCAACCAGTAGCATTAGTGGATATGTCTTTTAACTTAAATTGGTCCTAGCTTGCTGTTCTAGGACAGTCTTGTCTGTTGTGTCAGTGAAGCCTTATTCTGAAGTCAGCAGACTTAAAATGTGAAGATCGCTCTTCTACCTGAAGATCATAGCTTTCTGGAAGGACATTAATATGACATCAAAGGAGGAATTCCACACTCAGATAGATTCTAGTGGTGCATTAAGTGATTTCCCAAAGAACAAAGAATTTGGATTAAATCCCAGAAAGTGCAAAACTTTGGGACTATAAGTAATAACATTAAACTATACACGATTCACAGCTGATCATACACAAATTAATGTTTAATGTTACGGACTTTAAAATGAAGAAAGCAGCAACTTTCTAAGTGATACATAGGACAAAGCCTAGATGTACTCATTTAAACTCATTGCCCAAAGTTATGTATTTAAGTTGGGTGGCTATATAAATTTTCTAGTCTAGGTGGTTTACGATTGTTAGAAACATTTAAAAACAGAAATCAATACCAAAAAAAAAAAAAAAACAGCACAAGACAGAACAACAAAGGCAAAGAAAACAAACCCGGAGGGGAACAGAAAAGAAGAAAGGGGCGTCAGTCATCCTTGCCAAAGGCTTGGGCAAAGAGCCAGATCTTTAAAGCTCTTTGGAATAGCAGTAGGATGGGAGCCACTGGAATTTCAGGGGGAACCTCATTCTAGAGGGTAGATGGTGTTACAAAGAAGGTGCACTTCCAGAGAAGGTGATAGATGGCATTGTTTAATCGATGGAACTTGGCACACACCAACCTTGCTAGATCAAACCGACTGGGAAGATACTATGGGAGACAGGCGGTCCCTCAAGTAACCAGGCCCTGTGCCATGTAGGGCTTTATAGGTGGTGACCTGCACCTTGAATCACACTTGGAAGCAAACTGGCAGCCTGTAATGGTATGTGTGAAAGACCTTGGGAGATGGAGGGGGAGGGAACGGTCAGATAAGAGACAGCATAGCTCGCAGCTGCAAAATGGAAGGGGCAAGAGGCTCAGAAGGGATCCTCCCTATTTTTTCAGGCTGCAAAGGAGACAGCGAGAGAATCATACTTTGAGACTTATAAGATTGATGTCAGCCTTACCAGGTAGACCAGACAGGAAACATGACCAAATAAGCTAATTCTACTTTATCATAAAGCTACATTAACAGAATCTTGCAAGTCTGAAAGTACAGTTGTCTCCTTTAAAGCCCAAAAAGCTAGGGAGGGTCCCTTCTGTGCCTCTTGCCCCTCCCATTTTGCAGCAGCAGGTTATGCTGTCTCTTATCTGATCGTTCCCCAGCCAGCATCTTTTCCCCCCATCTCCCAAAGTCTTTCCCACATACCATTACACAACAAGTGCAGCTCGCAAAGCAGAGATGTTATGTAGGCATACCAAGGCATGCCCATCACTGCCTGCACCACTGCATTCTGGACCAGCTGAAGCTTCCAGGTGGTCTTCAAGGGCAGCCCCATGTAGAGTGCATTGCAGTAGTCAAGCCATGAGGTGACCAGGGCATGAGTGACTATCTGAAGGGCTCTCCAGTCTAAGAAAGGGCACAACTGATATATCAGGTGAAGTTGAGCAAAGGCCTTCCTGGCCACAACTGCCACCTCTTCATTGAGCAGGAGCTCTGGTCCAGAAGGACCCCCAAATTGCACACCAGCCTTGAATGGGGAAGCGCAACCTTCTCCAAGGTCAAAGTTGGAATATTCCGAGATGGTCCAAACACCCACAGCCACTCAGTCTTGGTAGGATTGAGTCAGAGACAGTTCCTCCCCATCCAAACCCACAAAGCCTCCAGGGACGAAACCTTGAGAGCCTCAGTTGGCCAGCCCAGAATTGAAAAATACAATTGAGTATCATCAGCATACTGATGATACTGAACCCCCAAACCAGTGGATGACCTCACCCAGCAGTTTCATGTAGATGTTGAAAAGGAGGGGAGAAAGAGAAGAACCCTGTAGCACCCCACAAATTAGGGGCCTAGGGGATTATCTCCCCCCACCAACCGACACCAACTGGAACCAGCCCCAGAGAAAGGAAGAGAACTACCATAAAATGATGCCCACAATCCTCAACCCACAGAGCTGGCTCAGAAGGATACCATGGTTGACGGTATCAAAAGCTGCCAAGAAATCAAGGAGCACAAGGATGGATGCACCACCGCCATCCCAGCTCCACCACAGGTCATCAACAAGCATGACCAAAGCTGTCTCAGTACTAAATATCAGCTTGAAACCTGACTGAAATGGGTCTACATAATCTGTTTCCTCCAGTGTTCTCATCAGCTGCAGACCAATCACCTTCTCAACAACCTTTCCCAGAAAGGGAAGGTTGGAGACTGGTCAATGGTTATTGAAAACCATTGGGTCCAGGGACGGCCTCTTGAGGAGGGGGCACATCACCACCTCTTTCAAGGCAGTGGGCACCACCCCCTCCATAAAAGAGGCTGACTTTACTGCATGGACCCAACCATGGGCCACCTCCCTGGCCACTTTCGTGACCCAGGAGGGACCCAGATCCAGTAAACAGGTGGCCGAGCTGACAGCACAGAGAGCCTTGTCCACTTCCTCAGGAGTCACCAGCTCAAATTCATCCCAGATCACACCACCAGACTGTACCCAGGCACCTTGGCCTGCCCTGCCCAGTCAGAGTCCAAGGCGGAGCGAATCCAAGCAACTTTATCCACCAGATAGCCTGAATAATCTTCACAACAGTCCAGCAGATGTTTCAGGGGGACACCACAACAGATTCACACAAGACACTAAACCAAAAGCAAGCAAACCATTTTATGGCTTAGTACAATGTGTGAATCTAGCCACTTAGTAGAGCTGGTCCCAATTCTGGGGTTTGGTGGGTAAAACATCTTTGATGGGCCCATTTTCTCTTTGCTATCACTTTCATTAGCTGCTGTTGTTACTCTGCACATTGCAGAATAGACATAGAGGAAACATAGAGGAAATTCATCACGAAACAAGGGGACAAGAGAAGACAATGGCATTTTCATATGTGAATTTACACATCTAGATACAAACTTAGAAATAATCACTGTATTTAAATAGAAATACACCTCCTCACAAAGGAGACCATCCATGTGAGCAAAGACTGTCCAGTCTGCTATCCAGGTGCAGACTGTTGATGAGCATCTTCAGAGCTCCTATTTTCCCTTCTTATGGATGGTTATTTTTAAACCAGATTAGGACTGTGCAGTCCTTTAAACAAAAGTCTGTCCTCTGACTGCCATTCCAAATTCAGAAGGTATTCTGTGTTACAAAGTAGCCAGCCTGGCCACCCTGTTGTTTCTCCTCATCTCTGTTGCTGCTGCTTCTTCAGGGAAAGAGACCAGAAGGGAGCAAGTGAGAAGCGGATGGCATCTCCTTTTGCTTCTCTGCTGTTCATTTGTCTCCTGCAGCTTAAAAAACAGGTCAGGCCAATCTTCAAGATTTGTGCGAAACAGCAACAATAAGATCCTGGTGGTAGAAGGATTGTGAGTCTTGATAAAAGCTCAGCCATGGCAGCCCTTGGTTTCCCCACTAGTATTAGGAAAGCTGTATGAAAGGAAAAAGGTAAAGACTCCCTTTTGTTGTGCTCCACTTCTGGTGACTATAAAGGCATACCCATGTGGGTTTCTTGGCCAATAGTATGGCAGTGATTTCCATCTTCCAGGATTTTTTTTTTAACTTTCCAGTCTTGATGGAAGATAATCTACAACCATAGGATTTCCTGATGATCTCGCATCCAAGTACTAACCAGGTCTATCCCTGTTTAGTTTTTCAGGATCAGCCAAAGTTGGCTAGTTGCTGCCACCTTCTGTGAAGAAAGCTACATACAGCCTTTAAAACCTACATTCTGAAGCTCTTAATAGCTTCAGTAATTTTGGAGTTAGTTGTCCAGGTTCCAACTAATATTGATGATGTGTTATCTAGCACCTTGTTGGCCTCTGGCTTTATAGTATCATGACTTTAAAAAAAAATAGTTGTTCAAGAGAGCACCTGTAGGGTTTGTCAGGTATTTGATTTCATCTTTGAAGTATGTTTTGAGGTCCATATCTTGGATCACTTTCTCCTCAGATTTTCTCAAAAAGTTGACTGGAGGCAAATGAAAACCACCTATTTAATCAAGATTTACTCTAGAGCATATTTTCTTCTGAGGATTATAAACTCAAATCCTCCAAGTGTGTTCTTTGATCTTAGCCATAAATCCTTCTCTTGGCAGTAGGGTGCAGCCTGAATGAAAGCCAGAAGTGCTTATAAATAGAACATTTGCAGGAAAGTCCATGTCATTCATGGCAGTGGAGAACACAATATAAGGTTAATTTCAAAATGAATAAAACTAGATCTTGCCAGTAAATTTCAATAATTTGGTAAGAGGGACAAATAGCTGAATACCTAGCAAAAGAGATTACATTCTGAAGTTAAAATGTAATTTTATCTCATGAGAACCACAAAATAATTTGGACAGGAGCCATATAAACATAAGAATAGAAGCAGTTCCCTGCTGGATTGGAACCCTGCTCCATCCAGTCCAGCAATCTGTTCTCACAGTGGCCAACCAACTGCACAAGGAAGCCCACTAGTCTCCTACCAGTGTCCAACTATTCAACAAAAGGGAAATAATATTAATTGTTGCTCAAATAGATCATATATCTATCTTATCAACCAGAACTTAATGTCTGATATATAAAGAAAAACTCTTACAGAACAAATCCTTTTTTTTTTCCTGGGAATAAGTGTCTATCCACAAATATTAACTATTTAAGATCATTCCAGGGCAATCGAACTGCAAAGAAAAATAGACTAGGGATGGCTATGAAAGAGCATCACCAAGTTCTGTTGACATTGTGTGAAATCTAAGTAAGATGACATAGGCAAACAACATCCTTTCATATCCCCACAGACTCAACACTCTTTACACAAAAAGAACTTACACCTTCCAGTAGAAGAGGATATATGCAGCTGAGGGTTGAACTATGGATTTCTTGGTGCTGTTTGAGCTTTGCTTGCAGATGTTTCATTACCCGACGAGGTAACACTGATGACGGTGTTACCTAGTCAGGTAATGAAACGTCTGCAAGCAAACAACCAAGCTAGACAGCACCAAGGAATCCACAATTTACATCTTGTGTAGATGGTATGCAACTCAGTTGGTGGCAGCACTTGGCCAATATTGTCTTGGCTCACAAGCCAAGCAGGGTCAGACCTGGTTCGTATGCAGGAGACTTCCAGGGAATACCAGGTCTGTAGGCTAAATGCGGGGGGCAGGGGGGTGGGGACAGAAGGCAGCAATGGCAAACCACTTCTGTACTGCTATCAAGAAAATGACATGGGTATGTCAATTTAAGTCATGAGGTGTTGAGTGTTACTTGAAGGAATCAGACACTTGAACTAGAAGGCTTGTATCCAAAGATCAAGGACATCACTGATAAGTAAGTTTTATGGAACATGCTAAGGAATCCATTAATAGCAAAGGAAACCAGTGACTGCAAACTGTAAGTTTCTCACCATATGTATCACAGGCCCAAGGTTCAAATCTCCCGTTTCTTTCTCCCACCTATGCATGTAGTTTCTGTCTCAGATCCTTTGTTTTTGACCTTGCCACTCAAATCAGAAGATCTCCAACATAACTTTTCTAGATAGGGTGTACAGCTGCACACAGTAGCAAATGCGATAAGGTTGCCTTCTTTCTCCTTTTCAGACATTGTATGTTGCCTGCTAATTCCTTAAATTAATATCTGAATAGCACAAGACTATTGCATTACTGGAAGTAAAAGTCTTTGCATTTATACTGAGAAGATGATACAACATGAGTTGTTTTTTAAAAAATAAGCAATCTAATTCTTCTTACTCTGCAATCTTTAGAGTAAAACTCCACCTATTTTAAATGATAAAAAAATTAAAATCATTATAATTCCTCCTACCAATTCACAACAATCTAGATAAATATATGGATTGGGGGTTCAGATTATGCTATGACTTATTTATCTTGGTACAACAATTTCCAGGAACCCTTCTCAACTCCGAAGTTTGAACTTAACCCTTTTTGGTGCAAATAAAAGAAAATCTAGACAGATGATAAAGAATTTTTTAAGTACTTGTGATAAAATAAATTAAACATAATTCAAGGTTGATTTCAATTTTGTAAGATCATCCTATGCTTATTCCATCTCCATCACATTATTTTAAATGAATCTACAGGATATTAAAGGTATTTCTTTGGCAAAGATTTTCTATAAGGTTGTCACCAAATTTACAATTACCTGTGAAGGTGGATTTAACTTTCTACACTTCCAGGTTCAAGCACTGGGAATCTTTTTCTAGCATCAGTTACTGTCTAGAAAGAGGAATTTCCAAATGCACCTCTTCTTGGAGCACAGCTGAGAGTTAGTAACTAAGTACTCTCAAATTCTAGCATGCATTGGGATCCCTGCTGGAAAGGGACCAGTTTTCATAACGCACTTAATGCTGTAAGGCATATGGAAAATACTGGGCATTTCAAATATAACTTTGACCCATTTACTCCTAAGAAGCTTACACTGTGGGATAATTGCAATTTAAAAGTGGTGTCTACATCTGTTTGGGGGATAAACTGGATCTCTCACCACATTATTACTTTATTATACAACACGGGAAGGAGAAATCTATAACTGATTTACAGCAATAGATTGTTGATAAGATGTTGTTTGTCAGCATTTGAAATAATGATGGTGTGTATCTTTTGTTTTGTTAGTTGTTATTGTCTTTGACAAAGAAGCAAAGAAGACGGCTTTCTAGCAAGATGATGAACGTTTCTGGAGTTGTTAATAACATAATTTTCAGTCCCTCCCCCCATTTTTTTCCTTTTTTCTCCCTTTTCTTCTATTCTTTATTGCTATGCTTATCATTTCTAAGATTCTTTCATTCTATTAAATACATTTCTACCTTTCTTTTGTTGATTAGTTTAGCATAACAACCTTTAAAAAAAAAATCCTTCCCCCCTTCCATCTCATCAAACAAAGTTTAACCTTGCCATCAGATGCTCCTGATTTTACAAATGAGAAGTTTACAGTGTGCCCATGGGGGAACAATCTGGAATTTCACTAATCTAGTGGTTTCTTAGGTTAGTTTATAATATGAAAGTGTATGAACTGCAAACTTTTATACTGGTGCAGTACACATTCTATTTACTAAAAAGGCAGTTTGTCAAAAATGTAGATCAATGGGTACTTAATAAATAGCAGAACTTGTTTCTATCTTATTTGTTAATTAATATATTTTTGTGATGGTTTCCTTTAGATCTTTGTCTTTATTTTTGTCAGTTATGTTTTTACTATATTTGGCTGCATCTATTCCTTACCAATCCCAGACAATTTAGCATTTCTACAACTTTGCTCTGAATCTGAAGGAGAAATATGGCTGTGAGTCATCTGGGAATTTGAACCATTTCTCTCCAAATCTCTAAAAGGTCTCACCCCATTACTTCTTATGTCACCTTTTTTAAGGCCAAGGAGCATACTTGGCCTTAGAGCAGCATGCATCATCAACACGCCTCCTGCTACCCTTACACCTTCAGAAATAGGTAACTTTTGCCTTCCCCCAAAAGATTGCCCACCCATATCATTTTCTGAAGCTGAGTTGTGCCAAGTAAAAGCCTTCATACCTCTGTCAGGATGTTGAGCAAGCTGCTAGTGACCTCAAGTGCCTATTTCTAAAATAAATACATCAGTAGGCTGTATCAAGATTTGTTGTGAGAAAGGGTGTGCTAGAAGTGGATTATACTTATTCCAAATTCATGTGTGGTTTTACACGACGGAAGGAAAAACAGAGGAAGGAATGAAAAACAGGTGTCACTAAGTATGTTTCCCTATATAGTTGTTTTTTTCCCCTTTCAAATTATCCAAAGGCAAATTTTTGCATAATCAAAAGTTTCATAATGAGACAATCAAGATTTTCTGGTGTTCCTTTGTGAGCTTCTCTATCCAGCTCACATATATAGTTGGTCTGGTAGGGGATGCGTGGGGAATGTGTGTTGGGTACTAGAGAGTTTGTGTACTGACAGCTTTTGGCAAGGCTGCATTATTTCACAGAAGACCTTCCATCTGTCACTATATTCAGCTACAGAAACTGACCTTAGTGGCACTAAGGAGTCCTGACAGATTAACATTTAATGATGCTTTCAGACTAAGCCCTTATAATTTTTCATTTTCCGGGAAACTGATGCAGCACAAAAGCATATTGCAGCCTGGATTAACCATTAAGGAAAATAAGCATGTGCTTAGGGCACCGAGGAAAGGGGGCACCCACCACAGAGTTCCCCCCCCCAGCTCTTAGGCCCTTAACTCTTTCACTGCCACACCTGACCTTAGTTTTCAATATTTTTTTTGTATTTGTATTTTTTTCCCTTATAACAATTTTATTAAAAAATGCATGGAAACGTGTGGAAAATTTGCATTTTCTCTGTTGCCCTAGTTATAAGTAAATCATTTGCTTATATTGCTTACTGATATTTAGTGTTAAAGAAATTTTAAAAGTTTATATTTAATATAGCTGTGGGGTCCTACCTGGGGGATAGACTGGAGGAAAACTGAATTTTTAATCTCTTATTTTACCTTCAGCACGAGGTGAACAATCTCATCTTAATCTCTTGTCCGTTAAGCAATGGAAGGGCTGAGGGGCACCACTGTTGGTTTATGCTGGCCTTAATCCAGCCCTGGCATATTGTAATAGGACACTAGGAGAAACTTTTGCCATTTCTGCCATAGAATCATGAATCACTGTTGACTAATTTGGTAACCTAAGAAAAATGTTCATATCTATTCTTTAAGAGTGAATTCACACTAAGCAAACAAAGCAAAATAAAACCACACTTCTTTATAGTATGAAGAGTCAGTGATTGCCTCAAAATGGTCTCCCAGGAGGCCAGTGTCTTTCCACACCTATAAAGAGTTCCCTTTCACTGATCTTTTATGATGTTGACAATTTATTTCTTTGTGGAATGATGAACTCTGCCTTTCAACAGTTATTTGCTCTAAGATGACCACTGCATGTTCTAGAATGCAATGGAAATAAACTGCTCACTCATACCTTTCACAGTGACCGCAGCTTCTTATTTCAACTGTGAGTCTTTGTTCATACTGGAACAGGGTATATGTAATAAGTTCAAATTGCTGATTTTACTCCTGAGTAATTTTTTAATAGCTTAAAATCCCCACAAATTCTGGAAGAATACCCAACCAGTTACAGGTCTATTGTAACTCTCACAATGACCTTAACATTTTAAAGCTGGGAGAAAGGAAGCAGTAGGTATGGATTAAATATGATATGAATGCAGAACTCAGAGATACAGATATAAGAAGCCATTCATATATAAAGAGATGGGGCTGCCTAAAGCAGGTGGAGTTCACCCATCATGCTTCATAGTCTTTCCCTTTAAATATGTGATCTTAGCTCTCAGAATTCCCCAGCTAACTTGACCACTGTTGAGAATTCTGGGAGTTGAAGTCCACACCCCTATAGGATGTTCAGGGTGGGGAAAGTCAGAGTTAAACCATGGTGACCTGCCACAAAGCAACTGCTCCTCAACTTTACCAGTTAATATCCGTCAGTTGAGCTACTGGGTTTGCCCATTGCATTAAGTCATAGTTTATTTTAACCCTAATTTGGTGAAAAATCCAAAGTGACCTGATTCTATATAATACCAGCCCTGAACTGATGTTATAATTAGGTTCATGTTTCATGTAAGCCCAAACTAAAACAGTCATACTATGGTTTAAGGCACTGTGGTTTAAAGCAATACACACAGTAACTAGTCAAAACATAGCCTGGTACCAAAGGTTTCTACTCCTCCTCCTCCTCCTCCATTAAACTTGTATGCCGCCCAACTCTCAATGACTCTGGGTGTTACCTAGAATTGCTGAATGATCATACAGTTATATTTTTTGATGGAAACCTCAGTGGGCCATTCTGTTATAGTCTGGGTATAATCTGTGGTCCTTTTTCTAGTAACAGCAGGGAAAAAATGAGTAGAATTAGGTCCCACTACCTTACAACATGTTAATTTTTAGGCTTAAAGGAGGGGTAGATTTGGATCCACTGATAATTTCTGACATCCAATTTTTTAATAATCTATGCCCTAAAAAAAACTTCCAAAAATCATTCAAGTTTCAGCATAAAACTTTTTCTCTTTTACACCAGCCTCTAGATGATTTTAATGTAAAGGAGGGCACAATTACACTTGGTGACAAACAATTTTCTTTAATAGAGTAATTAATTGAGATTTTATTCCAGTTTTTAAAAATTGCCATGGTAATGTCATCTCCCTGCTAGGGAGAGTGCAGCAACTTTAAGATGATCTGGCAGAAACCAAAGAATAAATTAACTTTTATATCCCACTTTTCAGGATAGCAATCCTCCCAAACTGGCTAACCAGCAATTCAACTTGTAATTAACTAAATAATTAATTTCTTTGGCTCCATAAATTAGTGAAGCTGGGTATTTGACCTCCTTTGGAGTTCTAGAAATGGTCAAAGACTTATTGTTCCTCAAAAGGAGAGTGCTTCTGTCCATCATATTAATCCTTTTTCTTTTCAGTAATGACCTAGCCTTTGCATATTGCACAACTCCAGATTTTCTTCTCAAATACTAACATCACTAGGCCAAAAAGACCATTCCTTGAGAACTTCCTAAATGAAATGCTGCATTTAGCCCTAACCAGGAGCATTTAATTCACTGTATTTCAGAATTCACATTACATACAAGGTTAAAACCAAGCAAAACACATCATGGTCTCACATATCATACTAAGCTCCTTTTCAGTTTGGGTTGGGTTGGTTTAGTGGATGTTAGGCAGACTGAAACATTGTGATTTGTAAAACATGGCTTAAAGCTGAGTGTATTGTGAAAACTATTTTAAAAACCATGATTCAACAAACCATGGCTTATTGTACTGTGCAAATTCAGTCCTTTTCTTATAGGATTGTTTAATAAGACAGGTTAAAAAACATACCATAGCCAAAAATCTTGCAGAAACCTCTTTAAACCTCAATGATTAAATTTGTTATAGAGTTTGTTGGTTGACTTATCTCACCCTCAGATCAACTAATGATATCATAACCCACAACTGTGTATTAAAACAGACCAATAGAAAGTAGCATTCTGAATTGGGTAGGTGGGAAGTACAACAGCTCTGTGAACCATTCTTATTAGTAGTACTGAATTTATAGTAATAAAAAAGTAATGTTTTCCCCCAAATAACTGAATTTTAGGGGTCATGTTAGATTTGCAAACAAGCAAATGGGTGGAGGTTCAGTATCTGCAGACATCATTGCTGAAAAGTGTGGATGCCTTTGAGTTAGTCTGAATATTAGCCATGGTTTGGAAGAGGCTACCTGCTTGAGGAATTTCATCCTTTTACCAATAGACAAAAGTTCTCAGTCTTGTAGGAACAACCATCCTCAGACTCTGCAGATTGATAAAGAACAGGGCAGTTTTACTATGCTTTTAAGTATACCATATTTGAGAGATATATAACATAGTGAGATCACAGGGTTCCAAACTGAATTGTCGCAGTGAGTCCCCTAATTACATTACAACCTGTTTGTCCAGTGCTACTGTTCATGCAAAATCAAGCTGGCATTTCTAAATATGAGACAATTGTGAATATGCTTTAATAGTCAGTGGAGAATTCATTCCAGTTTTCAGCAGGGAAATAGAAAGGTACATAGATTGGAGAGGTTCTTCCTCACAAATACATGTCATAGGGTGAAAAATGTTTTGTTACTTGATTAATACAGGTCAGATTTCACCCCTAGAATGATGAACAAAAGTTATGTAAAAGGGCACAACTTTCTATATTGTTTCAAATTCATTCAAGGATTCTCCAGTTGTTTAGGAGATAGTTAAATATGCTGAGATACTATGCAAAGTAAGACAGTTTTTGTCCAATTACTCTGTTCTATAGCACCAGTAAAATAATCAATTGCAGTCCAATCCATCTTGATCAGACATACAGTTGAATTTAATCCAATTGATTCTTACTGCCTAAATCAGCTTATACTAAAGTAGGCTCACATGTTCTGTTTGTTAGTAATCATTTAGTTCTACCAGCACTGGTTACAAAGAGTTCAAACAGAAGAAAATGCTTCAGTTTGATTTGTTTCCATTCATTTCCGGCACAGAGGTATTAACCCAAAATTTAGTGGATACTAAACATTTTATCAAAGGAAAAACGGATGTGAAAATTAAACTCTCAGTACAGGTAGTCCTCATTTAATGACAGCCTCATTTAGTGACTATTCAAGCTACGGCAGTGATAAAAAAAGTAACTTTATGACTCATCCTCGTGTTTACGACCGTCACAGATTAGTAAAGCAAACGAAAGCTGAAGTAAGATCATAAGCAGTCAGTTTCACTTAGCAACTGCTTCACTTAATGACCGAGTTGCCAGTCCCAATTGTGATCACTAAACAAGGACTACCTGTACCAACTGTTTTTCTTTTTCAGAAAAATGCCATCCTTTCAGATACAGTCGTGATAGAAATAGAATAACCATACACACACAATTATATATGCACATAACATAATAAGTAATAATTATGTGTGTGTGTGTTTGTGTGTGTGTATCGCCCAGCATAACAAGGATCTGTTGAACAGATTGCAAATTGCTAATGGAAGAAAACAAAACACAAGACTAAAGCAGAGCCTAATCATCTACATATTCCTATTCTCTTTGAATCTCAATTGCCTTTGGAAATAGGATTTACTGGAATAGCAACACAAAAATGGTATAGACTATTATGCAAGAGAGTAGCCAGAAGAAGCCAAACATCCTGGAATCCCTATATAACCTATGAGAGAGAAATAGCTGGTAAAGCAACATACTCTGCATTTCTGCATGCTGGAAAGTGGTAGACTAGAGTTTCAAAAGATATGACCATTATGGCCAACTGCTTGTGTGACCGCAGCTCATTTATCCCTTAATCTTAATCTTCTCCTTCTAAATGAATATTACCCTAACATTCAGGCAGTATATTCCTTACATTAATTAAGCATCCCTGATAGCAAAAGTTGAACAACAGGACAGTAAATAGCTATTTGCTGTGTTTTTGTAACACATTTCGTAATGTGTTCAATACATTAAACACATATTTAATGCAGCCATTCCATGCTGATTCATGATAGAAACAGGCTTGGTGAACATGAGATGACAGATAACATATCTTTGTTTGATATTTGATATTTTGAAGATTACCTGGTAACTACTCATGAAAAAACAAATTTACAAAACCAGCAATTTGTCAAATCTCACCAGCAGAGGTTGAGAAACAGCTATAAGCGAGGAAGGCCCTCAGTGGGCCACAGGGTTTAAAAGCAGCTCAACACAACTCAGATGTTTATAGTTTGGTCTTGTGGCATTTTACCAGGCAGATTGTGCAAAGCCACGGTTTAACTTCATTGTGGCTTGCTGACTAAAATGAAATTGGTCATAATTAGCTTGATATAATGAGGTTCATACCATACAAGAAGCTAAGCTATAAATTATGATTTACAAACAATGAAGCTGTGTGCCCACGACACATTAATATAATCACAAATCATATTATGGCTTAGTATGTCATATAAACCAAAGTTCTTCCCCCATTTATATCAGTTTCATCTATTCTGACTGTTATGTCTCCAGGGTCACAGGCAAAGAAGGTTCATTCCATCTCCAGCTTGCCAAAGAGCACTTTTTCAGATGAAGATGTGAAGACAGAACATATTGAATGCAATTTGTACATTCTGTTATTTAGTTATAGCCTCTCTCCTAACTGTGATTTGTTTCTTGCTGAGTCTTAGGATTGAAACATAGGTTTTGCTAGTCAGAACAACTAGTGAGACTTTTTCCTCTTTAGAAAATAGATGAAAGCATTTATCAAATCACCTGAGACTCTTGCATCTACAGGGTCCAGACTTTCAGCTTCTTCATCCTAAGTAGAATTGGTCATACATATGTACCATCACAGACTGAATTAAGTTAAACCCTGGCTTTGATATGCTGTTACAATTCATCATAAAATGTTGATCAGCAATAGTATGATTAGCAGAAAGTGGTTTAATTTTGGTCATGACAGATTATGCTCGGCATAGACTGGAACAATTTCAAGTCAACATGTGTTGACTTATTCCTCATGACTATGTAGGCTGAGATGATAACTGTTTAGTTAAAACAAGTATCAACTCTCAGAAAGTGATGTATAAAAATTAAAACCATAAAAGCTGTTCTAAACTTAAAGCCATAAAGATTCAGCACAGAAAACAAAATTACAAGATATATTCAGCAGCAATATATAAGGTCCTATCCCAAGTTAAAAGACAAGATGAATAGGTAAATGTTTAGGATTATTTAAAGCTATGTAATGACAAATGGTTTCAAAATTTGAGTGAGCTCTACTAAAAAGATCGTATTCCTTATGCCCATTCCAATACCCATAAAAATTAGTTTTGCGTACTCACATACCAGAAATACATATCGCTTCCAAAGTTTGAAGCTCCCTAAATTTCCAAAAATATTATATAATCACCTTGTAACATAGCTAAACTGATACTTTTTCTAACTACCTCACCCTAATCCTTTCTGGCCTTCTAGTTTCAAAAAAATTGCCTATTGCCTGCATATTTTTGCTATAAGGGATAGAAACTTGGGCTTAAAAAAATGAATTAAGTGAAAAAATTCCCAAAAAATCCAATTAAATTGTACATGGATGGTATAATTTTAGATTTACAAAAATGCAGTGTATCTTTTTAAAATTTTTCTCAGCTCTGATAATACCTTATAGCATATTATCTATCACAGTAATGAATGAAGGTTATATGTGTTGAATTGCTAGAGAAGAGAGATATAAATATTAGCAGATAAACTTTTACTCCAGCACACTAAGAATGCATAAGGCTATTCAGTTGCCCATGCCTATAACAGTATCTGAAAGACGAGGGCTCACCAAAAGTAGAACTCATCCCATGGAAGCTTGATCTGCCTAGCATGCTACAATGTTCCATTAAATACTCAAGTTTTAAATAGTCTGCTATCTGGTGAAAGCATTTCAAACAGAAAATCCAGATGGATGACAGATCATTTACTTGCCTCAGTTGAGAATGAACAATATTCTCTTCTATTATGCTATGCATGTAAATGATGACTACTGTATTGTCATGACACTGTAACAAGACATAGATTTCATAGATTGATATCCACCACCATATGTAGAGGAAAGTACAGAAAAAATAGTAAAACTCAATTGCTGCTGCTGCTGCTGCTGCTGCTTTTTCAAATGCATGCATTAGAACAGGTGCTATTTAAGGATTGGATCACAAGGCACATCTGCTGATCTGATATGATCAGGTCGACTTCGTGCTTTTTCAAAAAAATTATCCAGTTACACAAGAATAATTATCTTCTGGACCATACTAAAGAGATGTATCTGTTCCTGCATTCTTCTTTCTGCAATAGCTAACCTGCTGTCTCCCAGCAATCCATGAGCAGAGCAAAAAGAAATAACCATTTTCCAGTGGTGCTTTCCAGCAACTGTGACATGGCATTTCCATCTACAGTAACTGTCATGACTAATACTTAATACTGTCCACCACCCAGAGTCATTTGTTGAGATGGGTGGCTATACAAATCGATTAAATAAATAATACTTAAGCATGTTCTTTTCTCCTATGGATTACTCTTTTCTTCTTCTAAAGCCATCTAAGTCATAGCCGCTACCTTTTCTGATGCCTATGTGAATTCCGTATATTTGTGAGTTATTACATAACATACTTCTATTCTGAATCTACTTTCAAATATATTTCTTTGGCTGAACCTAACATTACAATTTATTTCTTTTCAGTGCATGGGAAGCCACCAAACTGAATCATCTCCTTTAGTTCTCCCGTTGTCTTCATATCTTTTCTTCTTGTGGACTCTCTTAAAATTTTTATTCCATTTTAGTAAACCAGTATTTACAATTTGAATCAAAGGAAATTTCTTATTATTATTAGTTGAAATACCAAAAACGTTTTTGAAAAGTTACATTTCCCTCAAATAAAAAAAGTAGTAATGGCGGGGACTGGGAGGCAGGTGATGAAGAATACATTTCTTACCCAAATGCCATAACAGCAATCAAAGCAATTACAGTGAATTGGAAAGTCCTGGGGTTGGACCATGATTGTCTTTTCTTTGGAATACACATCTAAGAAATGGGCTCGCTGCATAAATGCTTAGATGAACTGTGCATCTTGATAAAAAGTACACACAATTTTTAAAGTAAATATACTACCATTTCAATTGTTATTAGCTTGGTTCACATGTAGCACTACATCAAGATTTTTAAAGTTTGTTGAACAAGCTGCAGAGCCCTGCTAAATCATAAAAGGAGGGTCCCCATATCACATTAAGCCAATAATAAGCAAACTATATTATGGCTTAGTGTTATATATGACACTAAGCCTCAGAAAGGCAACACAATGTTTGTTTTTAATTTTATTCACCTTTCTGGGTTTTATGGGAATGATTTTCTTGATGGCAAGCAAGCAGCAGCTTGACTAAATTTCCTAGAATTATATGTCCATTATTAAAATGTGTTACTTTCCTTCTCTGTCATGTGAGTAAATAATGAAACAGGCACTGTTAGAGGAGGAAGATCAACAAAGATGAAGGTTTACAGGAGGTGGATTTTCAGGAAGCAGAAGTCTACTGGTAGTTTCCTGTCAAATGGAGCAATTTAGAATTATGAATCCCATTTTTTCCACAGAAACTGCAGAAGGAAATTGGAACAATTCTGTCTGCTTGAAAATGGTTTGTGACCATAAACAAGCTTGTTTTAATACTGGAATTGTCAGAATTTTTCTAGTGCTGTGATGGGGATACAACTTGCAGTGCTATTATAATAATGTTTTCATCGCCATAATGATGTGCAATTATTTAAGTACAAAGATGTATTTATCATGAACAGAATCTGTTATCCAAATAACATAGTGTAGACTTTTGGGACCATAAAATATCTCCCTAAACTGCTGGATGTATTATTTAAAAAAAAAAAAAAGTTGTATTCCATCTACAGTAAATTGCCAGGGACCACTTGTGCAAATTTAATGCACTACCACACTAAAATACTTGTTTTGAATTAGCGGGATACCTAATCGTTAACTATTTCAGAGCAGACATCTGAGGTTCTTAAATGTTTTCCTCTACAAACTGTCTTCCAAAGATAGATCCAGAATTCCCTATCAGGTTATATGTTCAGGGCATGTCAGATGCTGTTAATAGGCTCAGCTGAACCATTTATCTTGCAGTTCCCACACAATCACCCAAGGGAAAAAAGACAGATGGAAGTCAAGAGTCCCTTGTGCTATTTCTGGAAAGAGACCAAGGACTTATTTATTTATTTGTTTGTTTTTGCTAAGAAGGATAGATAAATAAATGAAAGACTAAAGCAGTCGCTGGTAGTCTTGTAGGATTCCTGTAAGGAGCTAAAGTCACGCTACATTAAATGCATCTTTTGGAAAAACAATGAAGTTATTGTTCGCCTTCTATGAGCTAAGCCAATTCTAACACATCCAAAAAATGATTAAAATGGAGAGTGACTGAAAAAATATATTACAGTGTGAGCTGAATGAACATTATTCAGGTCACTGTATTATGTATTAATATTCAATGAAATGTTATTACATAGAAAAATAGTTATATCAGGGTTAAGCTATGGACCCTTCATCTGTTTTTGGACTACAATTTCCCTGGATTATTGAGAGATGCTCATGAGCATAGTAGTTTAAAAAGGCGAAGGGCATTGGGTTGCCGTCCCCTTGTCTGTATCAAGGCATATTCAGACAAGAGTTTCATAGTGCATAAGGGTGGACTGGGACAGAAAGGCGGAATTAGAGAGGGGTGAACCAGATTTTTTCCCACCCACATCATTTGCATTTCTCATAAGTTGATGCTGACCCTCTCCATACTGATACATAATTTTCAAAGCAGAAAAAGAGATTAAGCAGGCATTTAAATCCACATTTGTATTTTCTCTCAAAATATGCATTTATAACTATATTTTGATGTGACAAAAGTTCAACCAAAAATGTGTGTTGAATTGTTTAGAAAAAGAAAAAGCTGTTGATTTTCCTAACAACATATCAGTCCAGGTTAGCTTATTTCATTTACGACAGAAACAGGTAGACTTTTCATTTTTTTAATAAACCAGATGTACTAACTCTAACAAAGGCTTAGCACACCTACTTCACTTCTTACTGTTTTTAAAAGAAAAACAGAGAGCCAAATTACTGTTATTAGATAAAAAGCGGTCTAATTTTGGGGAGGCGTCTTAATGAACTCCAGGAGTCACCAGTAAGTTGAAAATTGCATTTGGCCCATAAGTTATAGCTTGCCAACCCCTGGAATAGGCATTCGTCAAGACTGCACCCAGAAGTAAAATGGTAAACACATATCCAAGCCCATGTAGGTACTTCTTTACAGATGCTGCTAATGAGGCCACCTTGAAGCAGCTGAACCATGTCATAAAAATGGCATGTGAACTGATCCAAACTCTTGACTGTCTTTATAGGGACTTCACAGACTGTAGGAATGGGATTGTGCTCCTATATGCACAATTAAGTCTTCCTCTTGTCTTCCACTCCTACTCATCATAAAAATTAATGCATTTTCTCTTTTATTCCTCTATGGAGGCATAACTATTCATATGATTTGAGAAAGGTTATGCAAATACTCCCATAACACCATACTAATTATAATGCTCCATTTAATAAAACGCCTTTCCCATGCCAGTGTGTAACACGAAATCTGCCATTTTGATTTTGAATGAAGCAGGAATTATGATGTGCATTTTTAAACTGCTGCAGCATGTTTAAGCCATATAGGAGCACTATTAAAAATGCCACAGAGTTTTTTCATAGTAATAGAAGCAGTATCGTAGTCACATATGCCATGGAATATAAACAAAACCTAAACAGCGTGGCCATCCCACAGAATTAACACATGCAAGACATTCACAATTCATGTATTGACAAATATCTTCAAAACAATTTCTGCTCTTGAAGACCAAGAACTTATGTGGTTCCTTGCCCTCTAATAGTATTATCACGGGAATGAATTCTGATTAGGAAATATGTGGCATCAAATAAATCACAGAAAAGCCCAAAGAGGGTGATTCCTAGACTTCATCTTTAGTAGTAGTTGTAGCATTTTTATTTAGTATGCATGTATATCTAAACACTGTACAAGACCTATTTTTGGATCAACTTTCTTAGTTCAACTGCAAACTACAACTATTCTTTTGTTCTTCAGCACTTATATTCTTTTTCTAATGTATTTACAGTGGGGCAAAAAAGTATTTAGTCAGCCACCAATTGTGCAAGTTCTCCCACTTAAAAAGATGAGAGAGGCCTGTAATTTTCATCATAGGTATACCTCAACTATGAGAGACAAAATGGGGGAAAAAATCCAGAAAATCACATTGTCTGATTTTTAAAGAATTTATTTGCAAATCATGGTGGAAAATAAGTATTTGGTCACCTACAAACAAGCAAGATGTCTGGCTCTCACAGACCTGTAACTACTTCTTTAAGAGGCTCCTCTGTCCTCCACTCGTTACCTGTAGTAATGGCACCTGTTTGACCTTGTTATCAGTATAAAAGACACCTGTCCACAACCTCAAACAGTCACACTCCAAACTCCACTATGGCCAAGACCAAAGAGCTGTTGAAGGACACCAGAAACAAAATTGTAGTAGACCTGCACCAGGCTGGGAAGACTGAATCTGCAATAGGCAAGCAGCTTGGTGTGAAGAAATCAACTGTGGGAGCAATAATTAGAAAATGGAAGACATACAAGACCACTGATAATCTCCCTTGATCTGGGGCTCCACGCAAGATCTCACCCTGTGGGGTCAAAATGATCACAAGAATGGTGAGCAAAAATCCCAGAACCACATGGGGGGACCTAGTGAATGACTGCAGAGAGCTGGGACCAAAGTAACAAAGGCTACCATCAGTAACACACTATGCTGCCAGGGACTCAAATCCTGCAGTGCCAGATGTGTCCCCCTGCTTAAGCCAGTACATGTCCGGGCCCGTCTGAAGTTTGCTAGAGAGCATTTGGATGATCCAGAAGAGGATTGGGAGAAGGTCATATGGTCAGATGAAACCAAAGTAGAATGTTTTGGTCTAATCTAAACTCAACTCCTCGTGTTTGGAGGAGAGAGAATGCTGAGTTGCATCCAAAGAACACCATACCTACTATGAAGCATGGGGGTGGAAACATCATGCTTTGGGGCTGTTTTTCTGCAAAGGGACCAGGACGACTGATCCGTGTAAAGGAAAGAATGAATGGGGCCATATATCGTGAGATTTTGAGTGAACACCTCCTTCCATCAGCAAGGGCATTGAAGATGAAACGTGGCTGGGTCTTTCAGCATGACAATGATCCCAAACACACCGCCCGGGCAACGAAGGAGTGGCTTCGTAAGAAGCATTTCAAGGTCCTGGAGTGGCCTAGCCAGTCTCCAGATCTCAACCCCATGGAAAACCTTTGGAGGGAGTTGAAAGTCCGTGTTGCCCAGCGACAGCCCCAAAACATCACTGCTCTAGAGGAGATCTGCATGGAGGAATGGGCCAAAATACCAGCAACAGTGTGCAAAAACCTTGTGAAGACTTACAGAAAATGTTTGACCTCTGTCATTGCCAACAAAGGATATATAACAAAGTATTGAGATGAACTTTTGATATTGACCAAATACTTATTTTCCACCATGATTTGCAAATAAATTCTTTAAAAATCAGACACTGTGATTTTCTGGATTTTTTTTTCTCATTTTGTCTCTCATAGTTGAGGTATACCTATGATGAAAATTACAGGCCTCTCTCATCTTTTTAAGTGGGAGAACTTGCACAATTGGTGGCTGACTAAATACTCTTTTGCCCCACTGTATCTGTGCCTAATAAAAGCAAATTCATTTTCTGAATGCCAAATCTTTAAGATGGAGATTTGGTATCTTACCTTACCTTACCTTTTTTTTTTTTTGTAAATGCCAGCTTATGGGAGCCCAGTACCTTAGATGAGAGAACAGTTATTTTTTTTAAAAAAATCCTTCTCAGTCATGGCTAAGACTTCACTTTATACATATCCTCCTTTGTAGAGACCACTGTATCTTTCCCCCCAAATCTAGTGATCCTCCAAATGTCATTGAATTATAACAGCCTCATCACTGCCCATTCTAGCTTGGGGTGCGGGAAGTTACAGGTCAATAACTGGAAGGCTTGCCTTTGCACAAATGGCTGCCTTTCTTGACGTGGTCAGTTATCAAATACCTATTTATTAAAAGAAAAATTGAGCAAGTTGCCCCTTCTAGCTTCCTAGGATACTGTCTACCATCCTTTTGCCTTTTTCCTTGGCATTTTTATTTCTAAGAATATCTGGATGCCAATGTGGGGCCCAGATGTATTAGTGTACATAAGATGATGCCAAAACTCACATTTCTTGTACAAATAATTTCTGAACATAATTATACATATTTTAAATAATCTGTCAAATTTATAAACCATATATTCTCCAGGAGTACCAGGTGGCCTATATGGGGATCTCTCTTCAATTTATCCCTGCAATTAACCTGTGAGGTAGATTGGGCTGAAAAAGAATGACTGGCCCAAAGTCAGCCAGTGAGTTGTCCTGGGTTCAAGACCACATTTAGCCTCATCTCCCTCATAGTGTAATCCAACTACAGATATTATACAACTCTGCATCTCCTGTTGCCCCATCTCTCCTTTTTTTGGTGACGCTTTATGTAGCCACTCTAGTGCTGGCCCGGCCATTGTGGGATGCTAGCCCCGGGAAAGTTGCCACACAGTGGTTTTTAACCTTTCCACACTTTAAAAAAAAAAAAAAGATCTTGTTCCATCTTTTATAATGCTTTTATACTCTTGTGGCCATTTGGTTGATTACATTTTGTTTGTATTTACATTTTAATTGTTTCAGCTTCCTAACTGAGTAGCGATTTGAACTGGGGTTTCCCAAAATTAAACCTTCTAGCTAGCACCCCACAAGATCTTGGAAGAAGTCAGACTGAAATAAAAAGAGCAGCTGGCATCTGCAAGCCCACTTTTGCAAATAAAGTAAATACCAGTTGAAGCCAAGCAACAAAGTCCTTTTCTTGCTAGGGGCTCTCAGCTGCAGGAATCTTATTTTCTTTCTCTAAGTGCAACAGAAGGCACAGGTAGCATAGACTGAGTATGATCTGAGCCTAGAATTTTAGATTAGGAAGACATTTAGCTCTAGATTTTTGAGCCTACAGCTAGGGAAGGGAAAGGAAGGAAAGGAAATGGAGGGCAATTTTCACAACAGTACACGGCACAGCTTGACTGCCAGTGACTTTTTGAGCGTGTTTTGCTCTGCGTATTTCTCTTCCCCAATCTTTTTAAATTGTTCTGACCTGGTTAAATAGGTGAGAAGAGGTATTTACAATGAATAGACAAAGCAGATTTGGTCTCAGGCAAAAAAAAAAAAAAAAGCACAATTGAGACACTGGAGAATGCAGTGCAGGAAGCTACCTGTTGGTTAAATCTTAGCTGTTGTTTCAGGACTTGTCTAAGCTCAAATGAGGCTTTAAGAAGCCTGAAGAACTGGGCAATTCCTTAGTTTCACACTCGCTTGCTGCCAATTTCTAGAATTAAAGAGACAGATCCTTTGTGCTTGGCTGAATAACCACATAATCAATAGAAAAGTTTGAATCCAAGCTTTCAGACGATGCATCCTCAGGTAGGAAAGACATAGAAGCGGGGTTTAAGGGTTTCCTCTAAATTAGGGTAACCAGGGATTCTTCAAATTCAGAATCTTGATAAACATTCTGTTGATCTTCTGACCTCAATGCACTGTTGATTTCCAAAGACAGTAATGTTGAGAAATTAAGGCAATGACTGAACTGTTATCAGCCATAGTAATAGTCATGGCAATTGATGGTGCTAGTTCATCATTATGGTAGCTGAAATCCAACACCTCTGCTTTGCAACATGGAGAAAATAAAAGGTGATCCTGTTGATCATCTACTTGCTAATGAGAGGCTGGCATTCATAACCGAGGAAAAAAGAGAGGGGAAAGGAAGGGAGCAAGATATTGTTCCACTCATAAATATTTGTTTCTTTTAGAAGAAGACACACTTTAATGCTAACAGCATTTCTACTACCTTCATCCCCAAGTGGATTTTGATTATCTTTTTTTTTTTTTGGATTCCAATAACTCAAATATGAATAGTGATCTAGAAATTGTTTTTCTTTTGAGGAGGAGGAGGAGGAGGAGGAGGAGGAAGCAGCAGCAGCAGCAGCAGCATTAACTGAAGCAGAAAAAAATACATTCTTTGTAACAATGCCTACAAAAACAGAAACCAAGAAATATGTATGAGTGGAACTTTATTCCAATTTCAAGGCTGCCCAACTTTTCAGTGACTCTAGGTAGCTTACAAATAAAAGAAAAGAATACATATAAAAGAGAACATGGCCAACCAGAAGAACAAAAACGAAGCTAAACTAAAAGGGTCTCCACAACCACCCTATCCCATGGCCTGGGAGAACAACCAGATTGTTAATAATTTCCAGATGTCATAAGCATGGAAACCACACAAACCTCTGGAGGGATATCATACCAGAAGGCAGGCACTGCAGCCAAGAAGGTGCACCTCCTGGTGTCAGCCTTGCGAGGTAGTCCAGCCAAGAAGTATATCCAGATGCACTAATCCTACTTTATTGTAAGTTTACTTACAATAAGTTAACAGAATCTTGCAAGACTAAAGTATTCCTCCCCTTCTCTCTTTTTAGTCTCTGAAAAATAGGGAGGGTCCCTTCTGAAACGCTTCCTATGCCTTTCCCCCACCTATGGACTGAGCTGCCTCTTATCAGACCATTGCCCAGGCTGCGGGTCTTCCTCCTGTCTCCTGGGGTCATTCCTGTTCCCACATACCATTACACCTGGGTCTCATAAGATGACACTGTTTGATAGATGGGACCTGGAGTGCATCCACCCTGCACTCACCCTGCTTAATTTCATGAATGGGCAGAAACAATTGGAGATAAGCAATGCCTCAGATCTAAAAAGTAGCTCAGATTTAGAGTTATTCATACCACACTCACAATATTTTTCCTTTAAAAATATATTCCTAAGAACTGTTAAATAGGTTTTTAACAGAAGATGGGTAAGAAATATCCCTGGCTTTAAATTCATTTCAGACATGCTGGGTCCCATGTTCTCCCTTCAAGAGAGTATTTCCCTTGTTGCTAAGGGGGCTCAATGCAGTTTTAGTAAGTAAATTACCTTTCAGCAAAATCTTCTCTCATATAACGTCAATTTCAAAATAAATGCATTGCTTCATGGTGTATTAATGGTGCTGTTTTTAAGATAACCTTTATGTTTAAAGCCATGACTGAATCAGTTCAATGCTATCTATTTACTATCATCACCACCAGACCTTATATTCATGGAAGAGTTAGGTCTCAAGCAGCTTACAATTTAGATAAAGAAGGAAAAGAGAATCCCATATAAAAGTATGTGCAATTATATAGCATCCACAAAAGCTTATTCATGAAATAAAGTTTAAATATTTATTTAATATTTACCAACAACACTAAAGACAAATATAACAGCTTCATTGACAGTCATTCTATTAATGGCGGTAACAAGATTTAACAGCATCAGGCAAGGAAATCTGTGCTGCTGCAATAAGAAGAAGAAAGCTCAAATACCCAACTGGTACATATTTTCCATTGATATTAAAAATGTTTAGCTTCCTTTGTAAGTCAATTAAACACTGAGACATAGAAGTAGCACAGCTGGATCCTACCCATGGTCCACTCAGTAGGGTGACACACGATCTTCAAGGGACAAGATGGTGGCTACGAGTATGCGATCAGAGGCCCTTTCCTTTTTGATGTGTAACATGTAAACATGGATAGGGTTTCAATCATGGGTGCCCTTGTTGCACTGAACTTTGCGAAAGGCTGGAAGCCTACATTTGCTTTCTCTACAATAGGGAGTTTCAACGACTTAGATCAACTGTTCATATTTTCATTTATTTATTTATTTAGGTAGCTTGGAGTAACTTATGCATCTCAATTTTATTGCAGAGATGGCTCTAGGCATGTTTATTGGACTGACTATTTGGTATTTCTGCCTACAATTCTAAAATACTGGAGGAGAAGAGTGAAGCAAACGAACTATCTATGCATTTTTAAAAAGAAATAAAAATCACACAATAAAAGTAATATACAATGCAATCATGTACATTAAATACACGTGGGACCACAGTTCTTTGAGAAATGCATTCCATACAAATGTGACCCCCTACCCATTTAAAAAGCAATTTGTGGTTTGATGCAAAGATTATTGAAAGGGAAAGCAATCAGCAACTCCTTAAACACATTTCAGGGAGTCTGAAAAGCAGTTTGTGGGGAAGGTCTATAAAAGCAGTTTCTAAAAAAAGTGAGTGTGCTGACTGCAAAGTCCATAGCCTTATATGCTTAACAACCTCATTTAATCCAAATATGAAAAGAATTTGACTGATTTATTTTTTTTCAGGTGAAATTAGCTAATTTCTACCTTTCAAATCAATACATGACCTGAAATCCAGTTATCTATGACACCCACACAAAAATGTATATTAAAAAATACTTTTCATGGTTGAATAAAATATGTAGAAAAATGATATATTACTGAAAATAGCACAAACAACTTGCAAAATATATAAACTGGGCAAAATTTCTCACAGAAATGCATATATTGGGAAGAGGTATAAAATGCACAACACCGCCATTTGTTAGGCGAAATTTAAAACAATTCCCAGATTGATACAGAATTGGATTAAAGAGCTTTTAAGCCTGGAAAAATTGGAAACAGAATTATCTAACCTAATCTGGTGTCTCTATGTTCTGTGTCATTCATTGTTCTATTTTAACCTGGTTTGGACTGAATCAGATGGGTCCAGGACAGTGTTGGGAATTGTACAAATATCAGAGACATCTATCTCTGGGATACCTTTGCCGGTGGCTCACACAGAGTGAAGCTAAATTTTTACATTCTACATCAATATTTTTGGCTTCTTGCAAAGGACCCAGGAAAGTGTGATAATAATTTCTGTTAACAATCCTTTGCTCTCTTTTACAGTTCTGGGGATCCCAGAGAGGGAGACCATTTAATTTTATGGCACCAAGTCTCTTTATTGAAAAAGCCTGTTATACCATCCCCTTGCGTATCATGTTTTATACTATCCAAAGCATCACAATAAAAGATCTAAAGATGCTCAGCACTCACAATTGTTCATAATTATGGTTAAACAGGCTACTTTAAGGAGATATCTGATATGGTTGCCATGTGAGAGACTGACAACATTTTTCAGGAGATGCTCATTTTAATCCATAATCTTCGTAGTCCTTCTAAGCAGATACTAACCAATCACTATTCTCATTCATTCCTGTACCACTGAATGGTTCAATCAGTTTTTCAGTATTCCCTCATCTTGTTTCCACCATCCATTCATGAACAAGTGGGTGGGTGGCAGTATATTCTTCCATTGGAATATCTACTTTAATGGCCTCTTTAGTTCAGAATGTTGTACAATTTTTCCCCAAACTCATTCCTGATTATCACCAATCACTAGAACAATCACTGCTATCAACAATTTATGAATTCCTATTTTCATACATACCCACAACAGCCTAGATAACACTGGTTCATACTTCATGACATACCTTTTAGCCATACCGTTCATAATTAAACCTATACCTTCTATATATTGCATTTATGTTCCATGCAACACCATTCAAAGAGATGAGATCAGCTTCATTCAGTTTTATTAAATCTTTCCACTTTTTCTTATCTTCACCAACACAAAATTTGTTTTTCTCTTTCTCAGGTTAAGCAGAGCACTCACAATCTCCAGCGGTAGGCCTAGCTGCTAACTTCCAAACTCTCACTGCCTACATCCCAACAGCTGCCTTCTGTATAGCTATGGCTTCCATTTCTGGATGCACTGGCTTGGGAACAAGGCTAGGTAAGTACTAGGTAAGATGCAGTGGGCTGGCCAAGCTGGAGGAGAAGGATACATGGTGGGCTGAGATCAGCTGCCTGGAATTTCAGTCAGGAGGCTCAGAGATGAGATGGGAAGGAATGGGATAAGGACTGGGGTGCACAGTCAAAGGAAAGGGAGGAACAAGAAAGAACCAATCTTCAGCTATCAGGGTTTGTTTGACTTACATAGATTTCAGGT
The DNA here is from genome assembly GCF_059951505.1 of Python bivittatus. NCBI lineage: Eukaryota > Metazoa > Chordata > Lepidosauria > Squamata > Pythonidae > Python > Python bivittatus. Next base: position 20,852,153 of record NW_028277058.1, on the reverse strand, counting down.
TTACATAAATAGAGCACAGTATGGATTCACATGTTCTATGGACTCAACGAAATGTGATTTATTCAGAGTGCCATGATTAAGCATATTGATGTATTACAATTATTAATTACTTTCATATTTCTCATTTTGAAGGGATAACATGATGAATTGTCATCAGAACCTATTGAGGTTTAGTTTAGATAACATCTGCGGGTCCAACCATTGGCATGAACGTGGAGGGACAATCAAACACTATGGTTTGTTGTAATCTGTGAACCTAGCTAGCTCACCTACTTCTAATTTCCTTTCCTTTAATTTACAGCATTATGCTGGGGAGGGGAGGGGACGTAATGGTGATACATATACCACCCTGACCTCTTAGGAGGAAAGGTGAAATATGGATATGTAATACTTACATTACAAAGGAACAGAATGAGGTGACTATAAGATTCCTGAAGGACAACCAAGTATATATTTTGTAGATGATGATGATGATGATGATGATGATGATGATGATACAACTAGGCCAGTAATAATTTCATATGTCATTTAAAAATGCCCATCCCTATCAGTACAAGTGTGTACATCCATGATAAATACAGCTTTTAAGTGTCATTTTAGATTCAAAGAAAATAGATTTTGCTAAAAGATTCCAAGTACAGCATCTGATATTAACTTGGAAAAAAATCTTAAAAAATCATTATAAAAAGGAGTCTCCCCTGTTAAAAATCTGCATCTTTTTCATGAACACATTTTAAATGTTCACAGAATAAGAGTCATTCCATGTGCAAAGAATCACTTTTAATTGCAGCAGGATATAAATGGAAATGAATAAATAAATGGGCAGAATCTGGGATGTGGTCAGAAAGAGAGATGTTTTCACTGGGGTATAACCACATCAGGACTTATTAAAACACAGTAAGGGAGCATTGCCTCTCTAAGTGACAGCCCTGAGGAAAAACAGTGAAAACGGTTGAAAAGACATTGAAAAGACATTGTTCTGATTATGTGGGCCAAAAGCAGGTGCATGTCCCTGAGGCCCCAAGGCTTCTTGTGGCCCTTGGAGCTACTCTGGTGGTAGTTGATATCATTGGTTTCTGCCATTTTGAAAGGAGAATACTCAAAAACTGGAATCCAGCCCACCATTGGCCTAAAGCCACAGATGCACTTTCACTAATCACATCATACAATCACCAGTCCAATGTAAAGATTTGTAAGTTGCCTGTTGGCCAATTTTTCCTATTCTTCCAATAGATGCCTCATTTATGAGTTAGAGAAAAAGATTCCTACAACCCTCTCTTTCTATGAGAAATATTGGAGCTACACAGCAATCACAGGATAACACTTAAAGCTCGAGAGTCTCCATTCCCTCAAGGCATAAAACTCTAATACCGGTCACAGCAATTCATGGTGAGCCCAGCCTGAATATATGGCTTTCAGGAAAGGGGGGCTGAGGGCTGGCTGGTTGCTTACCCCAGCAGATAATAGTACAGTCATTCATGATCAACAAAGCCAAAAGGCTTTTCATGGCCCAAGGGAACCCCACATGATCAACACCCCAACATAGTTGCAGCTCAACTGGTTCACTGCAATAGGCAAATGCAGTAACTACTTCTTACATTTTACACTGCGGTTACTTTTATTACTTTAACATTCACAGATGAATCCACCTCTCCAACAGTGTCCTCTATGTGCGCTAGTTTTATACGAATGTACGATACAGAAATTTCATACGCTATAACTATTATTACACTATACTTATTCTTTGTAATAATGAGGTGGGGAGAGGAGGACAATTGTTTATCTGGGCAGATTACAATATAAAACATTACAATATAAATGTCCATACAATATAACATCCATACAATATAAATGTATATTTCAACAGAAAACATCCAGTTTCTAAAAATTAAAGAGAAAATTGGTAAAAAAAAAAAAGTAGAATGAACAAGTAGCACAGAAAACATAAAATCTAGATTTCCGATGCGGGACAGTCACTTAAAATCAAACTCAGTACAAAACTATGAAAAAGCCTGGGAAAAGAAAAATTAACCTACATTCTGTTGTCTCTAGAAGAGCTGCAAAAATCAATATGATTAATGTTGACATCTACTAATAGTCTGGATTTTTGCAGTAAATATTTGGTAGCCCTTCTGGGTCCAGTACACAGAACAATGCAGCTGTGTGTAATATTTGCCTGATATAGTTCCCAAAAGAAGAGAAAATGCGGAAAAAATAAAAGAAAACATACTTTTTCATCTGCAAAATTATACATACATACATACATACATACATACATACATACATGTTATATATATCCAGCAGTGGCTGGATAGCATAGTGGTTAGAACACCACCTTTGATGCAGGAGACCGGGGTTCAAATCCCGGCTGGTACCTACCTTACCAGTAGGGGTCCTTTCAAATCCCGGCTGGTACCTACCTTACCAGTAGGGGTCCTTGGGCAAAGACCCCCTAATGCTTCACCTGCCTACCTCAAATATGAGAGTGACACGAACTAAGAGAGTCATGCCGACTTGGATGTCGCCCGGATTAACAAGGTCCACGTCAGATGTTGGGGAACCAGGACAATCTGATGTTAAGTGGGCTACTGGAACAAATGATACATGGACAAGAGAACTTGGAATTGGTGGAATGCTACTACAATAGCAGACCTAATGAGAGGGAATATATGAAATGTATGAGGGAACTATAGATAGACAGAAGGCCTGCATCCATACTAACTGAGAAACAACTAGTTACCCAGTGCTTCAACATAGTGAAGAGGAAGCTGCTCTCACAACTTGAGATAGACCAACTCCACATTACAACCCAGACTCAAGCAGACCTGGAAGAACAGCTGGATGTGCAGCCAACACCTGAAGCTGGAATGTCACTGCCACCCCTTCCATTACACAGAGCACAGCAGCTGATATGAAGCATAAGATCATGGATAAATTACCTACAGTCAACCCTCGAGTCTGATTACCAGGGCTCAGTGGAGAAGTACCATCAGATAGTATGCTAGAAGATGCCAACAGAGCCCTCCAGACAATCCCTACTACCACCATAACTGAAACCAATGAATTGGTATATGCTACAGCCGCTGTAATCCTGGAAATGCTTGGCTACACGATCAAGAAGAACAGCAGTACATACCCACCCTGGAAAATGAGATTGGAGGCTAAGATCAAGGCAACTTGGAACTACAGAAGGGTGTGGAGATTAAGGATAAGACTTGGCTGCTGAAAAAATATATGGGCCTGACTACCAGGCTAAGGAGATACACTAGAGAAGCAGAGGCCAAGAAGATAAATGCCCTGTTCTCCAAAGAATCATCCAAAGTGTACTCCCAACTGCAGTGCAACCACACAGTAACAGCTGAGCCACCAGCAGCGGAAACTGAACAGTACTGGAAGAACATATGGGAGAAAGAGAAGACACATAACGCCAGTGCAAAGTGGCTGCAGGACCTGAAAGCAGACCACAGCAATCTCCTAGAACAGGAACAAGTCACCATCACAGTAGCAGACATCCAACAGCCAAGAACATGAAAAGCTGAACAGCACCTGACCCGGACATGATCCACACCTACTGGCTAAAGAAACTAACAGCAGTGCATGAACGCCTACCAGCACAGATGAGCCAACTGCTAGCAGCAGGCTCCCACCCAGGCTGGCTAACACAAGGAAAGACAGTGCTCATGAAAGACCCTCACACGGGAACAGCACCATCCAAATACTGGCCAATAACCTGCCTCCCCACAACATGGAAAGTTCTGTCAGGCATCCTAGCTGCCAAGCTACAAGACTATATGGGCTAGTACATGAGCACAGCTCAGAAAGGCATTGGGACACCACCAGAGGCTCAAAACATCAGTTACTCATAGATAGAGCAGTTGCCCGAGACTCAAGGTCTAGGCAGACCAATCTGAGCACAGCCTGGATTGACTACAGGAAAGCCTATGCCACACACATGGATCTGTGAATGCCTGGCGCTATACAAAGTCAACAGGACACTAAGGACCTTACTCAAGAACTCAATGGGACTGTGGAAGATAGCAACATCCAAGTACCACCAAAGGGATAAGACAGGTCCTGAAGAGCCAGCTCAATGGGAAGAACAAGATCCATGCCATCAATATGTATGCCCTGCCAGTCATCAGATACCCTGCTGGTATAGTGAGCTGGCCAAAGGAAGATCCAGAAGCTCCTCACAATGTACAGAGGTTTCCACCCAAGTCCAACACCCAGAGATTGTACACCAGCCGCAAAGAGGGCGGGCGGTGTCTGATGAGTGTCAAAGCCACTGTCCTGGATGAAACCCGGAGCATCCAGGAGTACATCAGTAAGATGGCACCCAAAGATGAGCTGCTGAGAGAATACCTCAGGCAGCAGCAGACATGGGAGGAAGTTCAAGTGGAGGAAATACCACGGCAAGACAAGCCCCTGCATGGTATGTAGCATCGACAGATAGCTGAGGTGGTTGACATTGGGAAATCCTATCAGTGGCTGGAAAGGGCTAGACTAAAAGACAGCACTGAGGCACTGATCATAGCAGCACAAGAACAGGCACTAAGCACCAGATCCCTAGAAGCAGGGGTCTTCCACACTAGACAGGACCCAAGGTGCAGATTGTGCAAAGAGGCCTCAGAGACAGTCCAACACATAGTGGTGGGGTGTAAGATGCAGGCAGGAACAGCATATTACTGAATGGCACAACCAAGTAGCTGGCACTGTGTACAGGAACATCTGCAGAGTATATGGGCCAGACCCCCCCCCCCAAGTCCAGATGAGAGATTCCACAGAAGGTCATGGAGAATAACAGGGCTAAGATCCTGTGGGACTTCCAGATCCAGACGGAGAGGCAGGTACTGGCCAATCAACCAGACATTGTGGTAGTAGACAAAGACCGGAACACAGCAGTAGTGATAGATGTAGTGACAGCAAAATCAGGAAGAAGGAGCATGAGAAGCTGGAGAAGTAGCAGGGCCTGAAGGAGGAAATAGAGAGGATGTGGAAAGTACAGGCCAAAGTGGTCCCAATGGTAGTAGGAGCACTCGAGGCCATGACTCCTAAGCTGGGAGAGTGGCTCCAACAGATCCCAGGAACAACAACAGAGCTCTCTGTCCAGAAGAGTGCAGTGCTAGGAACAGGTAAGATATCTTCAAACTCCCAAGCCTCTGGTAGAGGACCCGAGATTGAGGAAGATACGTACCACCCATACGAGTGAGAGGGGATTTTTTTTATATATAAAATTACATTCCAGCATAAATAATTACTACAATTGATATACATATATACCAAATTCATTCAAAGTGAAAAATTTGTACCAGGGGTTCTATGTGTCTTCTTAATCTCTAATTTGGAGTTAATTCTTACTGGGTAACTTCAGTTATTGTCTCTTCTTCTGAATTTTACCTAAACAAAAAAGCACTGCCTTAAAGGGCTGTTTTCTGTAAATTAGGGCACCTTGCCTGTTTTCCTAGCCCCAACTTTCCTCTACAGGAGTCAGGAATTTCTGTCCGTGTTCTTCACTGGGGCTGCTGGGAGTTGTAGTTGAGCAACATTTCAGAGTTCCAAGCTCCCCCTTCCTTCAGTAGAGGAAGCAATTTCCAATTGAGAAATAAGGAAGAAGGAATAACCCACATATTCTTTGGTCCCTGGTTTTTCCTACTTGTCACTTGTTAACTCCAGCTGGATTGCAAACCTGAGATTTCCTGATACAGGGAAAAGGTGAGCACATGAGACAATAGGAACTTGTCTTCCCACGAGATGCTACTCTTTTGAAGCAATTTGGTCATGCTTATGTCTTACTGTGGCTGTTATTCTTATTACTATTGATTAAATATTATAATTAGGATTATAATTATCCTAATAATTATTAGGATATTATTGTTGTTTTGTTTTTGTCATTATTACTACTACTATGGAATATAATTAAGAAATAAAACAGCCATAACCTGGGATCCAAAACAAAAACTGTTTCTTAAAAAAAAAGAATGGTTTTGGACCAAAGTTTGATAACTAAGAACAAGCATTTTTAGGAAGGCAACAGTGTTACCCTTTGTTGTAGTGAGTTAGCATTTGATAACTAGCATTTAGTATCCTATTGCAGTCTCTGTAGTTACAACTTTCTTTGAGTCAATAGAATAAAGAAAATGTGCTGTTAACAGTCTGCAGCGAACTACAGCAAACAGCAAAATAATGATGCATGTATGGTGACACTGTCACACAAATGCCACTTTACGTATTTGCATCCCAGTGTCTGATGCATATATTTAAGTTGCAGCGTTGTTTGCCCAATGGATGCCCATGTGTCTATATTAAATGTAACCAAGAAATAAAAAATAGTATATAATATCTCATATATGAAAAGGATTGAAAAGGTCCAATATCTTGCATGTTTGTGTTGGGAATTACTGCTATTAAATGCAAATATATTTACTGCAGAGTAGTCCTACATTTCAATTTAAATGCTGCCATCTTGTGGAGTTATTGATCTTTTACTTTATGTGCATTCATTAACAAAGTATGTCCATAATAATATGAGCAAATACCTAAACTGCACTGAGAATGAAAACTGAGTTGCTTGCAAAGTAATCAGCATGATCTACATCTTCTGCAGTTCATTTCTTCTAACCTCATTGTTTACTATTTTCTCTACTCCTCCAACTAAGGCTGAATTCATGTTCCTATTTCATGCAACTGATGCAGTTGTTTATAGCTGTGGCTGATGTGGATCTTCCGGGCTGTGTGGCCGTGTTCTGGAAGTTTTGGTTCCTAACGTCTCGCCAGGATCTGTGACCGGCATCTTCAGAGGACAGGGGCACAGAGAGAACCGCTCCTGTCCTCTGAAGATGCCGGTCACAGATGCTGGCGAGACGTTAGGAACCAAAACTTCCAGAACACGGCCACACGGCCCGAAAGACCCACATCAGCCATCGTATTCTGGCCGTGAAAGCCCTCGACAATACATTGATTATAACTCACAAAAACTGATGCTATAATGAAATGAAGTGCTTAACATCCTCAGTTGGTTTTGTTGCAGAAAACAAGATACCACCCTGGAAAAACTACTACATTAAGTACTCTTTTTCTCCACCTGAGCGCCTTCCAAACATTTGGTTGTTGATCTATAACAACAAATCTATAACAACTCTCTATTGTCATGTGCTGGAGCTTATGAGAGTATAAAATTTTGTCTTTTTCCTCCAATTTAAATCATGATTTTTCTGTAGTTTATGTTTTTAAACAGTATCAGCTAGAATTTCTTCCTTATAATATAGCAAAATAAATGATAAATTACCTACAGCAGAAAACGCTTTTTTCAATACAGCAATTTAATTCAAGGTCAAGTAACAGTTACTCTGGAGACTGCTCACATTACCTATCATGAGAATACAATCTTGGTGTAAATCACACATTTGTCATTAGCATTTGACTTAGAAGGAATTTCCATAAATTTTTTTTAAAAAAAACCTTTACTGTCATGCCCTAAAGAATTAGAAAGAAGCTGGAAATTATAATTTAGCAAAGCACGTAATACATAATGTGCAGTTGAAATTATTATTATTATGGTTGGCCTCACAGTCAGCCAGATGTTTAGACTGGATTTGGCATTTTTATCCACCTATCGAATCCTTCCCAAGAACCTGGGATAGGCAGATGTTATTTGATTGTGTTAAAGGTATTGTTGCAGGATATAAGCTGTTCTAAGTAAAGCTGCCTTTTGCAATTGACTGATGGTGATTTTGTCTATTATTATTATTATTATTATTATTATATTATTGAAAGAGTAAAGATATAAAGAATAAAATATGGGTATATAACCAACAAATCTAACATATCATAGGACTAATATATTCAAGTACATCATAAAAAGCTTATGATACTATACAACATTTCATATTCATTTTCTAATAAAAGTGTATCTCTATTAAACTTTAAAGGTACTTGATTAACATAACTGAAACCTTTAAAGATACTTGATTAACACAGCTGTAATCATAAAAAAAGAAGAGAAAGAAAAACTGTAGGTGATAAACAATATATTATGACAATACTGTAAATCACATATACATTATATGTCAAGTTAAGATATAAACTCTAAAATCCAAATTTTGTATGTGGCACAATTCCACGTATAAAATTGTAAGCTAAAAATGGTTTCCTAATAGAAATGAATTCCATATCAGATTTCCTTTTTAAATATGAAGTTATTCTAGACATCAAAGCATACTCCCATAATTTAGTTAGCCGGTGTTCCATAAGGGGGAATGAAAGATCTTTTCCACTAAAAAGCATATAAATTCTTGCAGCAACTAACACATACAACGTCAATTCAGCATATTTGAATTACCAATGCCTCTAACACTAATAAAAATAGATGAGAGAAAAACGCCCTTGTCTTACTCCCATCAACATAGTGCATTGCTGCAGTTGAAAAAAGGGAAAATATTGATAGAGTTTTTCATTAATGTATCATTTGCAACCAAAATAATGCTGAGAATGGAGATATGCACGAACATTTAGACTGTAATAGTGAATGTGGCTCCAATTCCTAATCTGCTGGGGAGTTTCATAGCTGGTTCAGCTTGTTAGTTGATTGAGGGAGTAGGGCAAGAATACCCTTTTTCAGCTGCCCAAAATTTAGGTTCTCAAGACATGAAGAAGTGATTTGATAACTCTTTTAGTGTGGTCACAGTTGAATATATTTTTCTTTAAAAATTGATGGTAATATAGCAAGTACTGGGGAGAAATCTTCCAATGTTCAGATATTCAATCAATTTATGAGAAATTAGATTGGTAGATTTGTATTCTTTCCTGGGACTTTTGGTGGCTGTCCTTTTTCATCATGAACTACAGTGGTACCTCGGGATACGAACTTAATCCATTCCGTGACTCTGGTTGCAACTCGAGTTGGTCTCAAGTCGAGGTAAAGTTTCCCATAGGGTTCAATGTAAATCTGGTTAATCCGTTCCGCCCTCCGAATTTGGTCGCAACCCGAGGCGAATTTCCCCATAGGGTTCAATGTAAATCCGGTTAATCCGTTCTGCCCTCCGCCCGAATTTGGTCGCAACCCGAGGCAATTTCCTCTTCAGAGCCTGACTCCCGCCAAGCCTGCTCTGCATTTTCTTTGGAGCCATGCTAACACGCACACCAAAAACCTTCACAAAACACCGCAAAACACACCACGAGCCTCACCGAACATCTCCTTGCTACCGCGACCTCGCCCACAGGAAGCCGTGACTGCGTGACAGCAGGGAAAATGGCTGCGGATCCGGTTCGTAAGTAGAGGCAAGTTCATAACCCGAGGTAAAATTTTCCTGCCGAAGCTGGTCGTAACCTGAAATGTTCGTTAGTAGAGGCGTTTGTATCCCGAGGTACCACTGTATTTGTTGGAGGTATCAAACTGTTACCGCTGTCACCACCAGCACTGGTGTTCAACAGAAGCTAGCGCTGTAATCAACAGAAGCTCCAAATTATTCCTTCTTCATCCCACAAGCACAGCTCTTTGCTTGTCCAGTTTAGCACCTCTTATACCCATGAAGATGTTAGTCTGGAATTTAACTCACTTTAGCAAGTTTTTTAATGAAAAATTCCCATCTTTCTTTCTCCTGCAGCTATCGAACACCATTCCGCAAAACTTTCTAAAGAAGTTTGTCTGTTTTTCTTGGTGGCATTTCTGAGCTTTATATTTGAAGGTGGGGCACAGTACCACTGCTGTTGTTGCTGTTTTCTGTTACGCAACTTCTATCATTTTGAAGCCTCCCAGAAAACCTTAAGGGAGGAATTCCCTCATGATGTCTTTCCTTGAGATTTCACTGAAGCATGGAAAGGCAAGGAGCTGCATCTTGCAGGAGACAAAATGGCACAATGAAAGATACACACTTCTAACTAAACAAGATTAAGATCAGCACATTCCATCCATGAGTATTTTATTGAAATTCTCTTCTCTTTATAGTCTTCTCAGCTTCTCTTTTGATAAGACACTGAAATATACTTTGTGGATTCTTCTAGAAGAATGACTGTGTTTTTTAAATATAAAATTAAATAGCATTCTATGGAGTTTTTTACAAATGCAAATCTTGAATAAGTTAATTGCTTGAAGTTACATCCAAGATTAACTTGCATAGATTAAGGCCTTCTCCCCTCTCCCCCCCCAAGATTCAAGTCCATTTGAAATTTCATGGCTGGCCTTGCATTAGTTTCCCTCAGCTGGACTTACCTGACACTTACAGAATAAATTCCCCAAGAAGTGTTATCATACCTCTAGGTATTTCCTAAGCATGCTTTCACTACTAGTATATTCTAACATCAACAACTTGATCTGAAGATTTTCTGTTGTCTTTCTACTTTGTCTTGTATTTAATTTGTGTGTGTTTGTTTTCGTTTTTTTAATGATGGGTACGCTAACACAAAATCCAATATCGCAAAAGATGATATACCAACTTTTTATCAGTGTCTTGAATTCTTATAGGAAAGACAAGCGATTGAATTTCATAGTAGTATGCAACGCAGAAAAAATTAAACTATTACTTTTGTCAGCTCACCTGCAATCACTGGTTCAATAAGCCATGATCCTAAAGTGTTCAATTTTATCCATCTTTTGATACATAGGAATAAGGGATCACATTAGAAATTAAAGAGTAGCATCTTCAACAGTCCTCCTTTTTTAGGCACTAACATTCAAAGAATTCTTGCAGGACCTCATTTTCACCTACCACATCCAGAAGAGCACAAAAGAAGAGTTTCCATACTCTCAAAAATTAAAAAAAAAAAAAAAAAGCCCTAGTCCAACCAGCCACAAAACGTTAAGTCAAATATGTTAAAAACAAACCGTCCTACTGTCTCTTTCTTGCAGGAAAAGCATACCTGATTACCTCTCAAATAATTCAATATATTGCAAGTGTGCTCTTGGATCAATTTGAGTTTTTGCTCCAAGAGATCCTATCCCAGTTTTAGGAGAAAAGATTTCCTAATTTCCTGTTTACAAGCAGGCAGGCTGTAGCAAGTTATTTCTCTTCTTTTCTCATTTTAAGGACCGTTATCCTCAGATTCACTGTATTTTCCAACTCACGTGCAGTTGAGAATGCAACAAAGGTTACTTATCTTACTAGAGGCCTTCTTCATGTTTACAGTAGATACAGTTCATCAATGTTTCTCAACTGTGGCAACTTTCAAATGGGTGGACTTCAACTCCCAGAATTCCCCAGGACAGCCTCAGAAAAAGTGCTTTATGACCTGTACTTGCACTTATGACTGTTGCAATTCTAGGAGTTGAAGTCCACCCATTTGAAAGCTGCCAACGTTGAGAAACACTGCACTACATACATATATGACAGGATTCAAAACCTTGCAATTTCACATGCTCCCATCAGGTTCTGTTCATGACTCTGATGCAGAGCACAACAGACTTATAAATATATTATTACATTTATTAACTAGCAACCAGGCTCTAAAGGGCCATTTCTGTTCAGAGTTCTGGGGGACAGGTTCTCTTGCAAGTGGAGGTTGTATTTTAAACTTCTGTTTTTTGGAATACTTTCACAGCACAGGTTTTAATGACTTAATACTGAACTGGGTAAGCAGCAAATTACATGTCGTTCTTGTTTGCAGCCTCCTGAACAGTATAGCTGAAACTTGTTAACAACATGCACAGAGAATTGGCTGCAGTTTTCTACTACCATAAAGATGATTTTAATGCTCAAACAAGACTGCCAGGAGCCTAATGACCATGGCCAGGAAATGGTTAAATGTATACAAGTCCCAGTATTTGCCTCAGAGTAGCAAACTGTGTAATCCATACTAAGTGGAAGATAATTGTCAACTAGAAATAGAAAAGGACATGATCATGTTTCAGTGTTGGAAATAGAAGCAATAGTGAAGTTAATAATTTGAAAGTCTCTTAGGCCTAAACATGGTAAAGTAAAAAAAAAAAAAAAGGTGATGGAACAATAAGAATCACAGCGCTTTGGAATCTCATCATTATTGACAGTGCAGTATGTCTGCTCAGTGGCTATTGGTGAGGGAGCTTCAATTTGGTACAAGGGTATATGTCATTCAATTTTTATTCAAGGCCAATGAACCTTTTACATGTTGTTTTCTTCACCAGCAACTTCTTTCTATTCATTAACTGATCACAACTGTCCCATCTTCCTTAGAGACTGGGCTTCTGTTATATTTCTCAACAAAGCAAATAGTGTAGAGGGGAGAGAAAAATACTTCAAATAATCATTGGATTTGCTAAGTAGAATCAGAAGACGAAAGCATTCACAGGCACTCCATACTTCTGAAGGCTAAATCAGCAGTGGTTGATATTTTTTAATTCATCTCCATATTTTATTGCAAACAAGGAAACTCATGCTTCAGTATGAACAGTTGCCCACCCACACTAATTAGTCATCATTTATTTAATTTTCAGTTCTAAAACCATTTCAGACCCTCAGTTCCTGGTTTTCTGTAAGAAAAATCACCTTCTTCCACTCATTTTACAAATGACACTTTTTGTAAAAAATGTTTCAGACACAGGGGATTTCGATATAACCTTTTATTAAGCTGAAATCTTATATTAAAAACTCCCTCTAGAACACACAAAAATGAGCATAAATCTTGAGCAGTGTTTCACTTGAATTTCTCAGTCATAAGTTACAGTCAAAAGTACACCTGCAAATTCTCTTGCCTTGCCAGCTTTAATCTCTTGTGTAAGATTATTCTCTTGAATTACAGGAATATGTAGTGGAAATTGCACATAAGAGACATCTTGGACCCATTTCAAAATAAATAGACATGGATTTAGAACCAGCTTAAAAGTATGTACAGTTATGGAAGTTCATCCAGGCACCAGAAATGTTAGAGTTACAGCTCCTCCCTGTAATAGCCAAGTTTTGCTAGCGACATCTCTTTCCTCAGTTGCATTACTTCCCAAAACATCTGGTCCACTGCACAAAAGAAAAGGAGATGTTGTGGAAAAAATGCTTCCTTAAAAGTTCCAGTGAACAGAGGTATTTAGCAACATTAAACCTGAGTTTTCAGATACTAAAAACATTATTTAAATATAATATAGCTACTAAAAGGTGCTGATTAGCAAAAAAAAGATTAATGTGTTTTACACTGAGAACAGCTTCATGCCTAACCACTTTTGATTACCAGTGCATAGTCCATCATTCAGTTCATCTTTCCAACTAATTCAAAAATTTGGGAGGAATCTAATGACATGTCAAACTTTACCAACTGTACTATGTTAATTATATTATTTTCCCTGCCTTAAAACCATTTAATTACCTTTCAGTTACAAGATCTTGCTCACAAAGTATTTTTTTCTGTTTACATAAAAATATTTCCTTCTTTACTTCATCCTATCTTATCTTACAACTATTTGCAACTATTTAGTTTTTTTTTTTTAAAGATGCACATACAAGGACTCAGATAAGAACATCTAAAATTCAAAATAACATTTTCCACTACTTCATAACAGGTCTTAAAGTTTGGTAAAACATTAACACAAAATTAGAATTAACAACTGTGCATAAAGATGTAAAAGGTTATGACAGATTACTTAACTGATGTTTAATGATTTAAGGCTGAACATACCAAATCTTTTGCAACATTTTTTCATCTAACACGAAATACTGAGATGATGTAAAATAGACTTTAAGTGACAGTACTGTAATGATTCTTACATCTTTAAGCTGCCCAGAATCACCTTCTGGGGGAGATGGGCAGCATATAAATTTAATAATAAATAAAGAATCAATAAATCTTTAAGAATGTTTTATGAGTATAAGATAAAATTAGCTTGCATGCTTGAACCTAATTTTTAAAGAGTTGATGTAGTTTAATCCCCAAGAACAGTGAAAATGCATTCACAAAAAGATATAAAGGACTAGCAGAAAAAAAAAGAAAAGAAAAAATAGTGATGTATGTATTCTCTATATGCCCATTTCAGGGCAATGAAACGCTATTTTGGAATTTTGATACAGACAATCGGTCACAAAAAGCTGTAGATATATTTACATGAACCCCACTGATTGTCTAGAAATTAAAAGCTTAATTACATATTGCCCCTTTGAAATTTGCCCAAATGACTGTCAGCTTAATTATGAAAAATAAATTCTTACTAGCTGTATGCCATGTGGGAATGTGTAAAAGCAGCAAAGTAGGAGATTTGATATGCAGTTCCAGAGGCTGCAGGAGCATTACAACTTCCCCAGGTTCTCAACATATACAGCAAAAATACAGTTCTGGGAGTCATGGCCAAATATGAAAACCCAGAACCTTCTGCAAAAACATACCAGCCCTGCTAAGAAATACAGTACAAAACTTTCTTAGAATAGGCCTCATTCTTAACTTACCATCTTGCTGCTTTACAAGCCCCTGTTGAATATATCGAATGTATGTGAAGAAATTACATACTGATGTGATCTGTACAAAAGAAGGGGAGGGAGATAAAGAATTAGAATTCCACATGCTCAATTACCTGCCTGATCCAAATGCACAAACCATGGTTTAGAGCCCAACACTTACCCTATACCTACAGAAAGGAGAAATGTAATAATAGTTTCCTGAATCCCCCAGCTTGATTCTATGTCTGCAAGGTTTACTTTGTCCACTTAGAGCACATTTCCTGTCAACAGAATGGAAGAGTTTTAAAAGATGGGTTACGATTTAATTTACATGAATACTGAATTATGGTATAGTTGTTTACCAAAGAGCCTGTCATCTGTTTTTACACCATTGCTGACAGAAATCATTGTAAATTATAGTGTCTGTGCTGTTTTGACTTCAGCTTTTTTATTAAGGAAAAAAAAACAAGTTCTTTTAAATTCCTTAAGAGAGAACCTGCCTCCCAGAAATCATATTTCTCCAACACTTAACAAAGCTAAGAATAGCTGGTAGAGCTGTTGACTGTGGAATAGGCTTTCAGTTATAATTCTAAGTCAGGAGCAGCTGGAAGGATTCATGAGATCTGCTTCATAAAAGCAATGTGGTTTTTTCAATATGAACTATACAAAGTTTGTTCAACATTTTGTAAAGCAGTTAAAACCACACAGGTAAAATTTACAACTCCAGACAGAATTGCCCATTTGGGGTTTTGCAGTGCAGCTACCAAGTTCTTTTTAAAAAGTTTTTCTTCTAAGAGGAGCTCAACCATTCATGACTTAGACTCCTCCACATATAACACTTAGTTTGTTCTGGCTTAGCATCTCCTTTGAACCCAACCATGCTGGTTTGCAATGGTTTACAGTATAGTATAATGTATTAACTCAGCCGTAATGCTAGCCATATGTCCGTACAGAGGTAGTTTGATGCTCATCTCTAGTTACCTAGTGATAAGAAGTGCCACTTGAAACACTATTTGAAGCAAGCTTCTGATGCAATGGGAGGGCCATGTGGGAAATCAGAAAATGAGATGAGTGGAACTCCTGATCCTGGGGAAAAAGGAGGCTTCATTATGCCATAAAAAACGAAGGGGATGCAGCCAAGGTGGTGTGTAATTGGGAGGGGGAGGGAATAAAAGAGTGAAAACGTAGAAAGCACAGGAAAATATGGAGACAGGAAGAGGGGTCTTGAGCCTATTAACTGTCAGGGCCCTCTACAACAGGTCTGCAGGGCCTGGGATCCACAAAGATCTGTAGCTTCCCTTCCAAGTACTGGAGCATATCAGATGCCTGGCAGTAGTCCCAGGCAAGGACAAAATTAAGAAGATCATCAGTGCAAATAAATGTGCTTTATAACACATTTATGCAAGCCACTGCCATTATTTAAGGCAGGTGATAACAAAGTATTATTTCTTGGAGATAAAGATTTCAAATAAAAAGAAAGCTGCCATGCAAATATTAGAATATATGCCAGTATCTTCATCTATTTATTCTTGTTATAGTTATTTGCCTTACACGTAGAAGAACATGGATGCCACATAAAATATTGGAAAGATGCCAAAATTAAATTCATGGAAAGACATTCTTCCTTTTCACTACATAATTATTCTTAACCATACAGAATATTTAACCATAACCTCTAATTTAGCCTCAGAATCACCACAGTAAATGTTACTACAGCTCCCAGTTTTATTAAAAAAAGACACTAGACTGGCTATTAATCTAAACCCCATAAGCTAAGTTAGGACTCTTTAAGTAAGTCTGAGGATCACTGTCATCCAATCTCAATCTCTCGGATGGCACATCAGCTGCCATTGGCCTGGCAATACCTGTAGGGGCAATGACTTTCCCTCTATGTATAGAAGAAAATGGGGCTACATGGCTTTGTTGGGAAAGAAACAGGGTATCCTGTGGCTTTCCATGCAGCACTTGTGGGGTTTCTGATCTGTGGTAAACCTATGTTAGGGGGACGCGGTGGCACAGCAGCTTAATGACGCTGAAAGTTGCCGGCCAGAAATGGTCGACACTTCAGCGGTTCGAGTCCAGCCTTCGCGTTAGCAGGGTGAGCTCCTGTTTCCTCCCCAGTTCCTGTAAACCCAACAGTTCGAAAACTCACGTGAGTAGATAAATGGGTACTCTCACTCCGGTGGGAGGAAAAGTGCTGGCGGCACCTTGCAAAAAGGAGTCGGAAGCAGTTGCCGGTAAGCGCAAAAAACCGCGTGTGCCCGAAAAGGGCGTGAAGCAACGGAAGCCCCGCCTCCTGCGCTCGCCAGCTGGGCTCTGCTCTAGGAAGGAGGCTCTGGCAAACCACTTCCGAAAACAATTGCCTTGAAAACTGCAAGGACTCGTCCAAGCAGTCACTGCAGACTTGGTAACGACTGAGCGCAGATAAAACAAAAAACAAAAAACCTATGTTAGTAATTTCTTATTGGCTGCCAGAAGCTAGGCCAGTATGTTGAAACACAGCAATATATCCCTGGCACAACAGGATCCTTTCCATTGCAACATACTTGGGTCCTCCACATTCAACTGCAGAAGCTTTTACAAATCGAACAGGCTGCAGACCAACAGGCTCGATACTTAATGTATTGTTTTCTACAGCTTCCAGGACAGCAGATGCCAGCTGAAAATAGACCACAAAGAGGTAAGTAGTAGTTTTCACCATACTTGATGTTTCCCAAGTCTTGACAAAGTATACTATGAGCTCTATCTGGAGATACACCCTTTCTCACAGACAAATTAATAGTATCTTCAATCCTTTAGAAGCACAGGAATGAAAACATAAAAGGATATATCCATGCCCCCAAAAAAGCTATACTGGTAGCAAAAATTGCATGAAAGGTAGATACTATCATGGTTCTTCTCATACAAACCAGAACAGCACAGGATGTAGCATGAAGAAGCAAAACCATACAAATCCTTAAAATAAGAACGAGCCCTAGGTTTGAACTGCAAGGGCAGACAACATTTTGGTAGCCACACTCATTGGGAAATAGTGTACAGGACAATTTCACATTTTTTCTTTCACATTTTTAGAGGCAGGGAAGAGGATAAAAACAAAGCCCATTTTAAAGTTTATTTGCAATTCTCATTTCTTTCTGGCTTTTAAATGGTGGGAAAATAGTACTGAATTGTATTAGAGTAGTCCATGCCCACCCCACAAAAAAAGCTCAGATGTCTCAGGTTGCCCATTTCTGGATTACGATTAAGAATAAAGAAGTGTATAACTACTTTCACAGTGTATAATATTCTGTATTTCAGGATAAGTGATTTTCAATTTGAGAAACTAATGAACACATCAGCTTTTAAATCTAATGGAAAGAAGAATGGCAGTGTAGAAGAAGAACTGCCCAGAGGTTCTTGGTTTGGTATAAAGTGATTTCTGGGTTCAGAAGATTAGGATCCAGTGCAACATCTGTATTCACTGGAATAAGCTATTAAGGAGCAGTACGTTCTATAGTAAGTTGTAGTACGATATCAGAAACAAAGGGGAAGAAGCGTATTATGATCTGGGATAACTAACTGCAATAGTTTCCATTAAAATAGTTTGCCTATCATTTTCACACAATTTAGTCACACACAAACTCAGACTAGATCCCAAGGGAGTACACATGAGACTTCCAAACACATTTGACAGTATTTCTAGCCCATCTGTTCCCAGCCACAGCCCCTTTTCAGTCAGAAGCACTGGTTCTGAAGTGTGGGAATAAATCATTGAATGCACCTCATGAGTTAAATAACCCTATACAGGTAGTCCTTGTTTAGCAACCACAATTGGGACTGGCAATTCAATCATTAAGCAGAGCAATCATAAAGTGAAACTGCAACTGTGCTTATGATCTTATTTCAGCTCTCCTTTGATTTACAGACCTGTGAAGGTCATAAATGCAAGAACTGGTTGTAAAGTTACTTTACAGTCGCTAAATGAGGCAGTCACTAAATGAAGACTGCCTGTTGACTGAAACTGCTCAAAGGTTCAACGTGGCTGCTTTGAAACTCTCAAGAATGGATCCAGAGGGAAGCTTTGCTCATCAAATAATATGCATGGGCTTAACTGTGAGATGGTCCAGAGCTATGTGCAGTACAAACAAAATCAATCCTACCTATAATTCAATGGAAATGCTTCCTAGGTGAAAGAGGGAATTTAGGACCTGACTGAAGATATCAAAGTACTTGGTGGTGGTGGTTTCAAAGGCCTTCTTCCATATTATAAATCTAAATATCAGTATATGGTTTCAAAGCATTACCTCACTTTTTGAGAAGGTTAAACATGGAAAGATATCTTCCTGATAGATTTTATTGAGAAAAGGGCATGTTCTGTCCATGGTAGGATCATCCTTCCAGGATCTGAATTCATTGTATAGAGATACATCAGCCTAACATTGAAATAAAATAGGCAAAATGAGAGCCCAAGTCTTCATTCAAGAATCATACTATATATACCATATACCATACTGTACCAGACCATAATCAGCAAATGATAGACATTACAATACCCTGGTACACAGCACCTCCATTTCAGTGATAACATTCAGTAGACAGCAGACCTTTGTTAAGAACTCTAAATCTCCATTAATTTCCATGCGCTTAATTCTTCCATTTAAATCAAGGTAATTTAACTCTATCGTACCATATGCATAACAGCTTCAAGGCACCAAATTGTAGAACTAGACAAGCTAAGGCAACCTTCCCCAAACTGGGTGTCCTGCAGATGTGCACGTTTAAACTCCCAGACTGTTCAGCAATAGCTATGCTGGCTGGGGAATTCGGAGAGTTGAACTCACATATCTGAAGTGTATCTGGAACAGAGAAAGCTGAACTAAAGTTATTTATTTGCCAACTTCTACCTTTGATTTCTTAATATCCACATACATGTATATATATCATTGTTCATATTTCAATCATCAGTTCTTCTATTTATGATTTAAGAGATGTGCGCTAGTGTAAACCAAAGTAGCACCATACAAAGGAAGTATTAACAGTCTCTGATGGCACTAATATTTATTTATGGATACATAGCAAATGTATAGGAAGTTTTCCTATATGAGAAAAGTGCACTGAGCATGCTCAGTAGCCATAAATTTCTAACTAGCTGTTGGAGAAAAGGAATATAAAGGAAACTGGATGATTGAAAGGAACGAAATAGTGACTAGCTAAGCTGGCTGGCTGATGCATCGAATGGGAGATCTCCCCAACGCAGCACACTGTTGAGACTCCTCTAGTTGCCATTAATTTAGGACTTTAATGCTACAACTTTTTAAAAAGAAATTCTATTTTCTTTCTCTACTTTTTTTCACCAGGCGTTTACTCTCATCCCCACCCCACAAAAACCTGACAACAGCTAACTTGTTTAATATAAGAAGCCTTGTTAAGATAATGAAACTAAAGGCTAACACTAAATTAAATCAATGTATAGCTGCAACTGTATCATTCAAACCACAGAGTCAGGCTTCAGACTGTGGGAGATAAGGGGAATGTTAGATTTTCTCCTCAATATAGCATTTCCTTGTATGTGGCTGAAACTGAAAACAGAGAAAATCAGTTCCTGTCAAAAATATACTTCATTCAAAGTTCATTCACATGAGCACAGACACAGCCCTAACAAGCTGTTATTTCAGTTACACTTTTCTTTAAAACAAGACTTGCTTCCCACTTGTCCCAAGTTGCAAATATCACTACTGAAGAGCTTTAGTTGCATGTGGAAGGGGAAGAGGGCTCAAATCGTAAGCAAGTAAGTTTCTATAAGAGCATGCAGTAATCTTTGCACGCCCTGATCCCTGTATTTCACTAAACCTTTTTGGCCATTCTTGCTGATGACGTCAAAATAAAAAGCTATTTGAAAATTCAGACAAGATCTTTTGCACTCTAATTTTTGTCTTTCAAGAAAATTTACAGACCTTAGGCTTGGGATGATATGTGAATCCAGCCATACAGTTAAAATATGGGCAGATATTTAAGGGAAAAACATACATACACTATTTTCTGATGACAACACCAAAGCATAGAATAGTCCACTGTCTTTATAATATATATTATAATCCAATTCTTAAAATACCTCTTTGCAGTCCTTTGCAATTGGCTGCATCATGGTGAGTTCCTGGTTATTGACACCCATTGCGCTACTTGTACTCTTGTTCCTTGCGTGGCCTTTTTTGAAGGCCGTTTTTCCACTAGACTGAAGTTCCTTTGTTGGTGAGGTTGGAGAAGTAGATAGCACTAACGCTTTCAGAGCTGCTACTTCAGCCTGAAGTACGTCAATCTAAGAATTTATCAACAGAAAAAAGTGTTAGAAACGTGCCATGCTGCATCCTGTGCAGAATTTGCAAGATGAGATACTGCTGTTTTTGCTGATTTATGACAAGAGAAGACATGGCATGCTGCCCTTGGAGTTATAAAAGAATGGATGTAGGGTACAAGCTTCACAATTCATAGCCAATATGATTGAAATAAAAAGAATATGCAACCCCAGAAAATCAGGATTTCAATGCATAGGAAACAAACTAGAGACAAGATTATTGATTTAGAAGAGCAACTAAATCTGTTATCTTTTGAACATTTATGTACTACTATGTATACGTGTTATATTTATGTATAACATAGTAATAGAAATATGGAAATTTCTTTCGGTAGGAATATATATATTTAACACAAATTTATATTTTGCATAACATGGGGAATACAAAATCTCTAGCTAAAGGTAGAAAGAAAGGGGAACCATGAAGGGGACACAGTTAAGGGCTATGATGGTGATTTTCTTGCCAAAAGTGCAGGAAAAATTTGTTGAATCCATGCCCTGTTAATTGCACCCTACCAATTTTTATCTGCTGCTTCATTGATTTAAGATTGCTCCATATAATTTGGAGAAGTACTAACTAATATTGCATTAAAAAAGCCAAGCCTTCATTCTTAGAGTTTATAGTAAATTCCAAAGTGAATTTTCAGGGGAAGGAGAGCCAAGCTCTTCACAATTCTGAAGACAACCAACTGGCTCACTGCTGAGAAGACCCAAATTATGGATGCTCACTGCAATGCCATTTAAACCAAATGGTCAGTGTGATATAAACAAAATCACATCAACAAGAACTGATAATTAGAGGATGGACAAATATCTGCAATGCTGCCAAGAGAGGAAGCTTTATTTTACAAAATATTCTTGACAGAAATGGAGAACCACTGATCTTTCAGAAGTTGCAGAATTACAGCTTCCAGAATCTCTTGCTGACCAGAAGTTACAATGTTCTGTTATGCTAGTCTATGACCATAATAAAGATTTGATTTGACAATGTTCTCTGGACATTAAGGACTGTGGGAAAAGGTCTTCTGAAGTTGCCCCTGCTTTCAGGGGCTGGGCCTTCTCCTGCATCACTTCCAAATATAAGGAATGCACTCCTCTGAAATTTTGTTTTCCTCTGCTTTTAGAAAATATATACAGATACAGCAATTTAGCCAGACATTATTTTATTAGTTGTGTTTTAATTTCCTTATTTTTATCTTCTGCATTTTTATGTTAATTAAAACTGCAAACCACTTACAGTGTTCCATTTGAATCAAAAAAGCAGCATATAAATTGAGCAAATAAATAAATAGATTAGTTCAGCTGGGAGTTGAATCTGAAAAGGCTCACTACCTTTCAATAATATTGATTTAGCTCTTTATGCAAAATAATAATCCAAAAAAATAATAAGAACTGTATTCCCAAATGGTGATGGTTTTTCTTTAGATTGTTTTGACATCTAATCTCCCCACTTAGCCCAACTGATTCTTGAACTCTAAGTCTGAAGAGCAGTTGGGAAATCACAAAAAAAAGAAGCAAGCATAGAGAAAGAGAGAGAGAGAAATTGGCCATGCTGGCCATAATAGCAATAATTAGAACTCACTTTTCCTTGTGCTTCTTTCAACTGTTTTTCTGCTGTGGCCTGTTTTATATTAGCTTCTCTCACCATTTTATGAGCTTCCTATTGAAAACAAGGTTTATATGGTATAAATACTTCACACAGAAATCAAAGGCTTCATGAAATTAGCCACATCATTCCTAGAGTATATTATAGCAAAGTCTTCAAACAAACCTCAAACAGGCTAGCAGTGAGTTCTTCCAGTTCCTGGCCAAGTTGATCACGTACTTTGGAAAGCCTCTCACATTCTTCATCTTTTAGTTTCAGTTCCTATGAAAAAAAAATGTTAATTTTGACAGCCATAACTGACAGCCTTAACTTGCAAACTCAACAGAATATGGAAGTTAGGTTCAAATTACATGCAACTTGGCAGCCATGTGCATTTCATTCAGGGGCCTGGCTTTCTTTTTATAACTAATCAAGAAGTGTAGAATCAATTTTTAATATGAAATAGAACAAAGAAAACAGGAGATGAAGGATCTCCTATCCTCTTTACTCCATTTCCTGCACTACTTCTCTTGGACTGATATTACAAGTGGGAGAGGTTTAAGAAGCAAGCTTCAGACCAAAAGATTTGATGCTTAATGTATTTTTGGTCCATCTAGCTCAGTACCTTTTTATTTTTTATTTGTACTGTTAAAATACTGAAATACAAAAGGAAAAAGCTCACACTGAATAGTGATAATAAAGTGAAGGTAAAAATATAGTTAAGTGAACTAAACAAAAATTTCACAAAAAGAGGTTATATGGTAAGTATAAATGTCTATTTGGAATTAACAACTGTGAGTTTATCATTAAGTCACAATGTGACATCTCCTTTTAGACCACAAAGAGTTTTGGTTGGTCACAAACTCTCATCCTGCATCTATTCGTTAAAATCAGGAGAATGACTTTCTTTCCAGTTTTATAAGGTTATCCTCTTTGTTTTACCCCAAGCCTGATAAAGCCAACGTTCTTCATTAGATGACAAATTCCATATTTTAGGAACATAATTCAACATCATATTGAGATCCTTAAATATAATCCCTGCCACCTTTAAAGAGGCGCTAGTGCATTCCCTCCTCAAGAAACCATCACTGGATCCCACCATATTGGACAATTTTCATCCAGTCTCCCACCTCCCCTTTTTAGGGAAGGTGGTTAAGAAGGTGGTGGCACTGGAGCTCCAGAGGATCCTGGAGGAAATGGCTTATCTGGACCCTTTTCAGTCAGGTTTCAGGCCTGGATTTGGGATGGAAATGGCATTGGTCATACTCATGGATGATCTCTGGCAGGAGCGGGATGTGGTAGTGCACCCATCTTTGTTCTTCTTGATTTCCCAGTGGCTTTCGATACCATTGACCATGGTATTCTTTTGGGTCAACTTGGAGAGTTGGGAGTGGGTGGCATAGTTTTGTGCTGGTTCTCTTCCTTCCTCCAAGGTTGATCCCCATCAGTATTGATTGGGAGCAAGAGGTCCAGCCTGCAGCCCCTCCACTGTGGGGTGCCGCAGGGTTTTGTACTCTCCCCACTCCTTTTTAATATCTATATGAAACCATTGGGTGAGATCATCCATCACCACGGGATGAGGTATCATCAATATCCAGATGATACCCAGTTATACAGTACATCTCCATCCCGAGTGACCTGAATGATGACGTGACCACCCTTTCACAGTGCCTGGAGGCTATGGAGGTTTGGATGGGGTGCAACAGGCTTCAGCTGAACCCTAGTAAGATGGAGTGGCTGTGGATTGGAGGCCCCTCTGTATCCAGGAATTTACCATCTTTGGTTCTGGATGGGGTTGCACTGCCCCAGACAGACCTGGTGCATAATCTGGGGGTCCTCCTGGACTCACGACTCCTGCTCGAGCAGGTGGCAGTTGTGGCCAGGAGGGCCTTTGCCCACCTTCGTATGTTGCACCAGTTATGGCCCTTCCTGGATCAGGAAGCTCTCTGGTCAGTTACTTACACCCTAGTCTTCTCTTGGTTACACTTCTGCAATGCACTCTACATGGGGCTACCCTTGAACAGTATCCAGAAGCTACAGCTGGTTCAAAATGCAGCTGCGCAATCTTGGGTGCCCCAAGGATGGCACATATAACAACTTTGCTGAGGGAGCTGCATTGGGTGCCAGGTTGCTTCTGGGTCCAATTCAAGGTGTTGGTTATCACCTTTAAAGCCCTACATGGCATGGGTCCAGGTTACCTGAGGGATTGTCTCACCCCCATTACATCAACCTGTCCCACCCAGACAGAGAGGGCATGTTACAAACCTCATCAGCGAGAGAATGTCGGCTGGCAGGGCCCAGGAGGAGAGCCTTCTCTGCCACTGCCTCTGCCCTTTGGAACATTCTCCCCCAGAAGTGCGGCAGGCCCCTACCCTCCTGGCCTTCTGGAAAGGACTTAAGACCTGGCTCTGTCAGCTTGCATAGGGCAACAAGAGTTGTAACTGATCCTGGGGTGGCTGGCGCCCTGACGACACTCCTTGAGCTGTTAGCCAATTTTATTGTCTCTTGGAATCTATTTATTAATTATTTAAGATTATTTTATATTGTATTTTAATGGATTTTATTTCCTCCGTAACCCGCCCAGTGTTGCTTTTTAACGAGACGGGTGGTGACAAATTTGATATATAAATAAATAAAATATAAATAAAATAATAATATTTCTTCCCAAAGTTATATTAACATATATGTTAGAATTTGAAACCAAAACAAAGCTATAGCAGAACAATACCAAATCATGTAAGTTAAATTGCTTATTTCATCAAAATAAGAAATCTAATTTCCCTCACTTTTAAAATATTCACTGACGGGTCAAATAAACCTGAAATAATATTTTATGATGAATTTGTTTCATTTTTAAATCATAAGCAGCATATTTCACATTTTTTAACACCTGGACCCATTTATTTTCCAAAATTGGATATTCCAATTCTTCCTTCCACAGATCAATGTATAGCTAATTCTTTCAATTCACTTTTTAATACCTTGTAAAATTAAATGGTAGGTTTTCGCTCAAGTGAAGCGTTTCTTAAAGAAGTCAAAATTGCAGGTACTCAGAGGCTACTAAACCATCTACTATTCAGTTAGGACATGTTTCAGTTATATATATTGTCAAGCATATATTGAAGGCAACTAAACCTCAAAAGGCAATCTCTCAAAATTGTTAAAACAACCATTAAAAAATCAACTAAAGTATTAATCACTTGTTTAGCCCAAGCATTCCAATAAAACATTTTCCTGCTATTTTCAGATTTCAGTTATACTATGTCAAGTTCTCTTGTGATTCATCTTGCTCCTAACCACAGGAGCAAGTTCCAGAAATTTAGAGAGGGATCTTTTCCCACATTATATTGAGATTCTAAAGACTGATCCCAGACATCCTGCTTACAAAAGGTCTGCTGAATACCTGAGTAACAGCCAGAAAACTCAAGGAATAATAAAAACTGTGATAAATAGCTAGAATAATTGAACAAAAAAGGAAGGATAAAAGGATAAAGGACATAACAACATAACATGATCTCTGAAAGATCACTGGTCCATGTTATGTGGCAGCTAACAAAGAGTCCACAAGTTTAAGTTTAAAATAAGCACATTCCTTATTTTTTTTGCCTGTAAACATTTGTCTGAACTGATAGGAACAACTAAGTCTGTGGCACTTGCATGTATGTACACATTAGCCACATCTCATAGAAACCATAAATTTGTCATATTTGTAGCCCAAACTGAATACAAAAACTGGCTGACTAAAAAATAAAGTAAAAAAGTAAAAAAAAAAAATTCTATTTAAGCACTGACTAAAGTGTTACTCTTTCACACTTTAACAGCATATGTGTTAAAGATAACATACAGCACTAGGGGGCACTAAATATTAAGAAACATAAAACAAGGCAATGGCGGCAAGATCCCAGACCAGAAAGGATCTCTCAGTGAAGGTGAACATCATGCTTCTGGAATCAGTACTGCAGCACACAACACTGCTAAGCGTTTCTTATCAACCGCCAAAATGCTATAAAAATATTACAGTTCAGCAGAACTGCCAAGTAGCAATCATTCTGAAGGCAAATAAAACTGAAAAGGGAAGGCAAGACCATTTTCTGGGGAAAAAACCCAAGCTACTCTGGATTAAATTGCTTCAAGCTAATTCTGATAATAATAATGAAGCTCTGACCAAAAAAGGAGAAAGAAAAAATAAGAGGGCTATTTCTTCTTCTTCACATGTATTTATAGGCTACCCAACCCTCATCATGTATGATTTAAGAAAGAATAGGCCAAGTGATGCTATATAAGAGAAGTACCCATTAGACACTTTGTCAAATTCAAATCAATTAAACAGAGTGCGTGATGTAGACCTCAGACTGCAGCACAGGAACAAACAGCATCAAGATCATAAATCTAAAATAATATTCTAGAAAAAGGCAGAATATATAGCTTTGGGCTGAATAAGTAATTATAATCTAGATACCTTGGAGAGAATATATAACACACTTTCTTAGAAGTCTTATGCAAAAATAAATTCAAATTTTACAAAATGCCTCCTAGTTATTCTACAGCTAAAGTATCACCTTTATCAGGCTGTGGATATTCCATTCTAAAGATAGGAGCACAGCTAAAAAAAAAAACAAATTTTTCACTGTCTTTCAGATGTATTCTATTACACCAACATTTTAAGATGTGCATGAGACCCTGCTCAGCTGCACATTAGATAGCAAGTTTATATAATGACCCCATGTTGTGAATTTTCATGAAATGTCACTTGCCTCCCTTTGTTTTGTGTGTTGTATGGAATTCTACAAATGTAACAAACCTTGACTTTACATTTGACAGACTATCCCATGACATATTAATTAGCAAGCTAGTTAAATATAAGATGGGTGGCAAGGCAATTAAGTGGAAACAGAGTTAGCTCAAAAATTGTTTTCAAAGAAGCTCATCAATGATTCTTCATCAAATAGCACAAAGGTACTGAGTAGGTGGCCACAAGGATCAATCCTTGGGCCCCAACCTTTCAACATTTGTATTAATTGTTTGGACGATAAGCAGAGAGAAAGCTTGTCAGATTTGTAAATACATATTGAGTGGGATAACTAATGCAGTAGAAGACAGAAAGATTCAAAACAATCTTGATAAGTTAAATGAAGTAATCAGAGAAGTGCAAAGTTTTGCACTTGGGAAACAGAAATCAAATGTACAAATATAAGAAGAGAGGGAGAATACCTGGCTTGGTAATTGTACCTGCAAAAAAAAAAAAAGATTGAATATGAGCCAGCAATGCGATGTGGCTGTTAAGAAGGCAAATGCAATTTTAGGCTGCATCAACACAAGTTTAATTTTAAAGGACAGGGAGTAGTCATTCCACTCCATTCTGCTTTGGTCAGAGCCCATTTCTGGGCACTGCACTTTAAGAAGACAAGAGCAGCAAAGATGATCAGGGACTACAAACTGAGCTTCTGAAGAGACAGAAGGAGCTGGGTATTTTACCTTTGAGAAAAGACAAGTGAGGTGGGATACAACAGTGCTCTCAAAAAACATGAAAAGTTTTAATACAGAAGACAGTCAGGACCTCTTCTATTTCATTCCACAGTGCACAACACAGAATAATGGATTTGAGTTACAGGAAGACAGATTCCAACTGAATGCTAAAAAAACCGCTTCCTATCAGTAAGAACAGTTTGAGAGTGAAATCAAATACTCAGACAGGCAGAAGGTTCCCCTCACTGTCTATATTCAAGTGGAGGCAAGACAGCCATCAGGATTCCAACATTGGAGGTTGGAGTCAGTGACCTAAATGTCCCTCCCAATTCTCTAATTCTACTTGGCATTTGAGAGTAACACCTCCAAGCCTGGGAACTAAAGATCTGTTTACTGCTATTTTTTTAATCTCTTATGATTTGTTTGTGGCCATATGTTTCTGACCTCTGTGAACACTCTACCAACTGAGAATCATCTGTGTACTTTCCAACTGTCTGAAGATTATTTTAATATTTTTATCCCTTTTCTAAGGCTTAGGTCAGAGCTTCTGACACTGCAATACTACAACCCCTAAAATGATACATAGATTTGTGCTAATATTACAAGAATAAACAATTGTTCTCATTGGAAATATGGGTAGGCAGGAAATAAAAATGCCACCTACCTTTTAATAAATTAAAATCACTCATTATCCTCCCCCCTCCCAATCATGTCCCAATCTGAGAACATCTGGCTTAGTATTAAATAACATTTAATACTCCCAAAAGGGAGTGGGGGTAAGGGAGAGAGAGAATGGGAAAAAATGAAGAAATGCTTACACAATACAGTCCTGAAATAAGGCAAGAGAAAAGTGCAATGCTCACAGCTGTTTTATCGTTAATTGACCAATTTTGCTAATTTTATTATTTTATTGGTGTGTTATGAAAAATTGTTTTAATAGCAATATAACATTGTTTTTCAATAAATAGTAAAATGGCTCAGAAGCTGTCTAAAGGGCAGTGTAATATTTTGTTGGTTTATAATGAAAGGTATATTTAGGGGAAAGGAGGCAGACTAGACAGAAAATAGGATTACCCTTAAATATTATGTTTCATTCCACATTTACATGGAAATAATTGTAATCTATTTATCTATATATTGTTCTTACCCTTTGAGCTTTAGCAAGTTCCTCTTTCAGTCTCTCGTACCCTTTCTCTCTCACTTCCAATACTGATGGACTTCGCAGCCGAGAGAGACTATCTGTGCTGAGCCCAAAAATGTCATCTCTTCCTTCAGAAAAATCTGTTACTGTTGCGCCCTGCAAAAATTCTCTCTCTGCACTACAGTTGTCCTTCCTGGAATTATCATGTTTGGATAACCCACCATATGTTCCTGAGGTAGAACAGGGTACAGTTTCCGTAACATTGATACTGTAAGAAAAGGATGTATTTTTAAAAAGTAATATAATATAAAAAGTAATTACAAACCCTGTTTCATCATCAATAGAAGTTTCTCACAACCAACCTGATACCTGGTGTTTCTGCACAATTTAGGTGCCTAGCAGATGAGTAGACAGGTTGTGTAGGAAGATCAGTCACATTCAGGGTGCTTGGCTGAATAGGTAGGGAGGACACTGCTGAGGGATGAAGCCGGTAAATAATGGTGGGTGAGGTAGGTTCTTCAGAAGTTTTAGATTCATGCACTCCTAAAAGATCTGGAGTAGTGGGGGAAGCTAGATTCACTTCATGAAAACCTTCCAAAGTGTCATTTGCCATGATAAAAAAATCATCATATGAAGATCTAAAAAAACAAAACGAAAATCCAAAACCCTGAATTATTGGACTGCCATCCATCTTGGAATTACATACAAATAGATGGTGAACTAATTTGGTTGGATATTCAGAAATACATATCAAACACTTTTTTTATGCTGGCAACTTTAAGACAGCATTATGCCTGTATACACACATACATACTTGGATCCTAAGATTATTTCTCCATGTACAGAATAAAGGAGGTCATTTCTGACATTTTTCCTTCTATTTGCCAAGTCACATTCTAAATCATTTCCAAAAATCCCAATATTTCGGAGAGGGAGCGCAGTAAAAAAAAGAGGGACATGGGGACGTATTTGCTCATAGAAAGAAATCTGAATTCAAACCACATATACTTTGTCCTAGATTAAGGTTGGGAGCAAAATCCCTTCTTTCTCTAAATAAGATCAATAACACAGTTATCCTTTATTTTACATACTTCCCCGAATTCCGCAGTGCTATTTTCATATTGGCATTTCAATATATTCGTACAGGTATCAAAAAGTTCAGATCAGTTCACCAATAAGTGAGACACAAATAATTTTTACATAAAATCTATGAAAAGTTAGATACAGATTCACCCAATCTATCAGTTCTCAATTTGACCACTTCTATCAAGTGAAACTCAGTTCACATTTATTTTGAAATAAAAGGTGGAATAAACATCTTAAGAAGAAAAAGCAAGCATTACTTGCTTACTGATTTCTGTGGGAGGATGCAAAGGAGTATATTCATCTTTAGAGATTTCAGTTATCTGTTTTACATATGTATGAAACAGAGGTGATTTATGTTACTGTTAGTAATTTAAGATTAATGAAAGATGACTTTAAATCATGTTTTTAAGTGTTTGTTTCTAGGCACTGATGTATCATAATTAGCTAAATCACAAGCCCCCAACTTTTAAGGATACATTTAGAATTTTGAGAGTGTGTCATGAGGATGGTTGCAAAATGCTGCCATGGGAGCTGCCCAATACCAAAGTAGCAGCCGTTAGGGACCTAATAAGTCTCAAAGCACTAATTTATCAGAACACAGCCTTCCAAACCTACAGGACATTCTCCATCATCCCAGCTTGTTTTGAGTTTTCCTGAGCAAGTTGGTATACTTCTAAGCACAATACCGGGCTCAAACCATCCTCCATTTTTATTTTCTAAGGCACTGGGGCCCATAGACATGTTTGGAAATAAAAATGACGCTGGCCCTCGGAATTATACTTTTTAGATGTCTTTCTTTAGAGGGTAGGGTAGGGTAAAAAGAGATTGCCAAGGAAGGTACTTGTGAGCACAGTGGTAACACACTTGGAACTCCATGACTCAATGTACAGTATGTCAGCTGTGGAACAGAAATAAGTATAGGGACAGCCTGATCCTCACTTCTTCCTAAACCTGATGCTCTCAATTTCACCTTTTTCTCCAGTCCCATTCAGAAATACTAAATAATTACAATCCTTCTAGTAGCAGGAGCAAGTGACTGGACAGTTTAATTTATTTTAATAAACTTATTGTAAAAGAGTAAAGATTTATAACAGGATTAGGGAACACAGTGCTTATAGACATCTCCCTTGACACCCATCAGATTTCCTGCCCCACCTGGATTTTTGCTTTTTCACAGACTTCTTTAATGAAAAAGGGAAGCTGGCATTATCTTTATTTACAAGAATGCCTTTGGGCCGTAAACAGGTCCAATAGGCAAAATATTATTGAAGGTGATGCAAAGCCATCTCACCCAGTGCCTTTGGGTAAAAAGATGTTTTCTGAGTTATCACATAAAACATGACAGTCCTTTTGTAACAAGAAACCCCAAACATGGCATTTAGTGAGTGTGCCCATGACATGTTTCCAAAATTTCAAACATGCTCTCATTCCAAAACATTTCTCAACTCTAATTTGAAAACTACACAAACTGCATCCAGATAAAAAGTAGAAAATGGGACCATACAACCACCATCACTATATAGGATGATAATTCCAGGAGCCAGTTGTTAAATTCCAGGATCTGTGAAGAATCACCAATCCCCTTCCTTGTTAAGGTAAGTCCTTGGAAATATAAGAAGATTCTGACATGGGCCTGCTCTCAAGCAAACAATTATCCACAAGCATCAAGATGAACAAATCTGCAAAAAGACAGAATTAGACAGAATTAAGATACTTTTAAATCAAGCCCAAGATGACCAAGTGGGGAGAAGCATGGCTGTAACAGACACAGAATAAAATTTTTCTATACATGGAGAAGTCTCAAAATTTTTGTTTCACACATATCCCTGACTCCTGTAGAGA
This sequence comes from Python bivittatus, assembly GCF_059951505.1. Lineage (NCBI taxonomy): Eukaryota > Metazoa > Chordata > Lepidosauria > Squamata > Pythonidae > Python > Python bivittatus. The sequence continues at coordinate 20,820,378 of NW_028277058.1, read as the reverse complement.
ATTTAAGGGAGACAATGTGGTTTAAGTGATCTGGATCAAGTAAAAGGTGATATTTTCTTGACTTATAAAAATCTCAACAATAGTCAATATTTACTTCTACACTTAACATTGCATAAACATCAGCAGTGGGAAAGACATACCCTGTAGTTAAATAGAAGAAATGGATCCATTTTCAAACAACGTATTCTCTCAAAATATTTGCAACACAATGTGATGTGGGTAATAGTGCAGAACAAGGGCTGGAGCACTGGGAAACACAGTTCCCAGATCCCCAAAGATTCCCCTCTGCCTTGAGGCAACTGTTCTATATAGAGGTGCTCCAAAATCCTTAAAGGAAGGGCAGAACACCAATATTAACAATACTCATAATTTCACAGAAAGGCCTCGAACTCTAAGAACAGGGGAAACACTGAAATGACAGTTCAGATATTTCAATGAACACAAATTGTATACAACTGTGATAGAGATATTTTCAAATATGATTTCAAAAACCCAACTGAAGGGTAGAGGTTTTTTTTTTCTTTAGAAAAAAAAAATATTGCAGGACTAATTCTTTTTAAAATATGACTCATTGTGCATACAGCACTTCAATAATCTTTTTAAATTACTAGCCTAGCAACCATACTCAAAGCTTAACTGTCAAAGGTGTCAGAGAATTTATTTATTAGATATTATAGCTTGTAATGCCAAAACTCCTCCCTATTCCTTCACCTTTAAAATACAATAAGCAGGCTGTACCCCCCCCCCCACTGTTTGGAAATATATCCATATACTTCCTTCATTTTTATATAATAAGAAAGAAGACAATCTAAATTTACAGTTAGCACAGATTGACACATCACTTTTAAATCCAACTTCTCTAGTTATTTCTAATGGAAAATATTCAATTTTAGAATTCAGCAATTTTTTATAAAGGAATGTGGAGAAAGGACATAGGATAAGACTCACAAAATAATTTATATTGTTTCAAGTTGGAACAATATAAGTTGTAGCAATACCTCTAGCACATTAATAGCAAAACAAAATTGAACTGCATTTTATGAACTCAAGATATAGGCTCTCAATTTTTCTCAGCATCTATACAGTCGTTAAAAAGTTTATTACAACTTTTAAAGTTTATTACAACTCATGCCTACACATGAATTTCAGGATAACTCTTTTCAGGAAGAATGTACAGTTTCCCTACGCCTTAAGTTTCTATTATAGAAACTACTATTATAGTAGTTTCTAAAGTGTGGTGTGTGTGTGTGTGTGTGTGTGTGTGTGTATACTACTATATACTACTGTACAGTTTCCATGGTAGAAATTAACTGGCAAAATACAACAGTCTACACCCAGTAGCTGAGAGACTGTTGTACAAGCATCAGGTAAGTGATGCCCAGACAAATATTCAAAGTAGCTCCCCCTTGGTTCTCTGAGGACAAAAAGAGTTTCCGTTCACCACTCTGCAATGAAAAGTGCACATTTCTTACAAAGCAACAGACAAAACCTAATTTAAACACAAATACTCCTCCCAATCAAGAGTTGTTTTTCTTGGAAGATTTTACTCAGCAGAGATCTGTCAGAAGATAGGGCTTTCAATAAGGTTTGCTCTGCAATAGTGTTTAAAGCAGCAGCCTTAATCCCTTCCACCCTTTCCTTAGCAGTGTCTTGATATCCTTCCTCCTTTCCTCTCACTGTAATCGCCTTTGCTATAAAAATGTAGATTGCAACTCTCTTTATTGCACTTATTCTGTTATATATCATGTGCACAAATGATACTGTGGTATTATGATACAGGCCTACAAATTTTAGTTTCTTGTTTTTATACAGAACATCAAATCTTGAAAGCAAACAAACAAACAAAAACAAAAGCCAGTTAGCTGCAAAATCTTTAAAATCTGCATAATTTCTTCCAACCGAAATCACATGAAGAATGTGGCAAGCCTGCACTATGGGATAATCCTAGCATTTTGAATGTGGTATATTCAATACTCTTTCCATCTGATCTTGCTCTCAGAAGTCAAGGTGATCTTACATTCCTCAGAGAGAAGAATGCCACCCTTTTCAGCTGTGATTTTTAATGCAGAAAGGAAACTTGAAAGTCTTGCCATTTTCCTGAAAATCTTGATGCGGCCTCAATAACAGAGCCAGAAGGTTGGTACTGTACTTTTGAGCCTTTGTTTTATATAGTGTAATCCAAACCCTTCCAGCATTCAGGCCCAAGAGATTTAGCTGCGACCTGACACAGGTCACCCTTCCCAGCAACCTGCAATACCACACCATCACCAGGCTGTAGGCGTTTTCAGCCATGGAAGTGCAGTCGATGCTGAAGAGGATATAAACAGATTACAGTACTGTAAAGATTTCATGTTTATAGAGACAGTTGGGAAGTCAACATTAATGCATATTTTATGGCTATGGGTTTTCTTAGAAATCAACTGACAGAGAAAATAAAACATGAAGCTGGAAGGAAGAACAATCTGGAATGATTAAAAGAGGATGACGTAAAAAGGGTGGGAACGATTCCATTCTAGCAAAGGCATCTTAATTAAGATGCTTACTTTATCTCTAAATTTAGTGTTTGGATGCAGTGTTAACACTGAGTTAATTAGAAATAGAAGTAAAGTATTAGATCTCCTCCCAGGTACATACAAAATAGTCCATTTAAAGGCAGTTCAATCAATCCCAATTTTAATATCTGGGCCTGCCACAGCATTCATTCTCTGAAGACTAACATAGCCTTTTTCTCACTAGCTCTGTTATGGCTAAAATCCTACCAGCATTCAAGTTCACTATTAGAGTAAATTATATGTTTAAATGCCATGAGTATAAAGAACCAATTTTGTACTTGCTCTGCTGATTTGGTTCATTTATCTTTGCTCTCCAATCAGTCCCCTAAAAAAAGCTATGAATGCAAAGAGCTTTGGGTTAATCTCTTATAATCTCCAGTTACGAGACATTAAAAAGATACTATGGATATTACCTTACTAAGCACTATAGTTCAGTAACAAGTGACCTAAGGACAATAATGCAGAATTCAAGGAAGGACTCAAACTATATTTTCAGAAAACAGTCAGTTTGACCCTTTTTAAGAATATGACAGCAGGAAATGGAGAGATATACAGTACATGCTTGAATATTTCCCCACACAAGGAATTTTGAAGTAATTTCATTGCACAGCTGGAAGACCAGGACAGAATTCATACAGATATTTATGAGTAAAACTTTTTTGTAATGAAGGAGCAGACAAATGCATATCCTCAACTTTAAATTAAGAAACTAAGAAAGATTATTTTATAAAATACAACTTAAAAAGCATGTCAATAGAAGAATCCACAATCACAATTTCTTTCCCTACTTAATGCATACATTTCAGCATTCATATCTCGATAAAGAAATCACATATGACTTTTTCTTCATTTCCTATCAACTCTTCCGCCTGAATGTTTTTTCTCCAGAAATGTTTTTAAAAAGCACAGCCTAGTATAAGATGCATTTAATTAAACTTGTTATTCTTTATATCTAGTAATACTTCTGTTTTCAGACTTGGCATCAGCAAATACCTTTGGGAATCAACAGGATTTACCATTAACTCCTGTCTTCCAGAAAGAAAAAAGAAAAATCCCTAAAAATTAAATTAGTGTTCTGATCAACTGAGTTTATTTAACTGCCCTTCTTCCCATAATGTTATTCTGGAATTTACTTATTGACAATACACAGCCACCAAGAGTTGCTTGGAATAGTTAGTGACTGTCACTATAGGTATTCACAGAATCTAATAATTTCAGCAGAAAAGGTTAGTATGCCAATCTCATGATGTAACCACCACCCATCACATACCTGTGATGTCACAACACATGTACAACAGTGGCAGAGCTTGCATGGTGATAGTGTGATACTCATTTTGTCCTTTGCTCTCCCTTCCCCCACTTCTGCAGATGCATCTGCCGATCACTGCACTGCATTTTTTCCCAAATACATCAGATACATTATCTAGGGATTCCAGCTCATGTTTACTTTGGGGTAGATTAAAAAGTAAAGTTTCCCTCAAATGAAGGTTAACTCCTGGTGATTACATAGGCAGATGCATGTTGTTTTCTTGGCAACAGTATGGAAATGGTATGTCACTGCCTTCTTCTGAAATATGCAAGACAAAAGTGTTAACATATGAACAATTAATTTCAAGCATACTCTACAGAAGGTAAACACATAAGTGTCTCCAAAGATCTATTTGATTTAAGACTATTTACATAATTCAAAATTAAGGTATCTTGAAAAACTATACTATACAACCATCCATATGTATGGATATGAGAGTATTTATTTTATTTGTAAGATAAACACTTAATTTTTTATAGAAAAGATGAGTCTTTTCTATAAATAATAACATTTATCAAGCTCTTAGACCAGAATGCAATCAGCTACAGCAATAAAAAATGTATAAAAACAGCCTGAATGAAACTTAAGCCCCACTTATTCATCTCAGTCATAACAAAGATATAGTATTCCAACAGGATCTCAGGCTGACTAGCAGAATTTTGCAATATTATATGTCACTTTGGAAACTCTTGTCCACCACTAAATATATACAATTCATTAGGGTGACCTGGTTACTTTTTTTTTTTTTTTTTTTACGTAAAGACTCAATTAACCTTGCCTGAACACCAGAACAAAACTTATACCATAAGAGAGTATGTCCAATATGTCAGCCTCCTCTGCTTCACATTGGCTTAACCTTTGGGAGCTAGAGAGCTATTATATCTGTTCTCTAAATTGCTGAGAGGAAGGCACTGAAACAGACTCTGGTGAATGCCCAGTGATATTTAGAATAAATAAATGTGCAGAGATAGTCTGCAAGGGAGAGTCTGAAGAAATCTTAAGGACCAATAAATGCTTGTAGTTTGACAGAGGTCATTTCAAACATTTACATCCTCAGTTCACTGCTTCATAACCTCCTTAATTTTTTAAAGACCAGAAAGTAACAAAAGTTCAGGGGAAAGGCCATAGGACAGCTATTTTCTTATGATGTTTTTCCAACAAGTAGATCTATCCCTATTAGATATCATTAATGGAAGCAACCCAGTTGGAATCTGGTTAAACTTCAGCAAAGCAAACAGAATTACAGTACTCGCCAGATTTTAGCTTCTGTTGTTAAAAGACCAGCATCTAGTTTCAGAGCCACATTCCTGACACATCTAGGTATCAAGGGAAAAAAATATTTAAAATCCTGACTGCACTTTTTTACAAGGGCCAAAGGCATGAAAAGGGTGCAATGCCTCCCCCTTCCCCACAGAAATTTGTAACTTTTTGTGGCAGATACCAGTGGTGGGAATTTTAAATTTAAAATCTTAAAATCACTGCTGCACTCTTGGACTATGACAAAGGCACAGTAGTTAACTTGAGCTATTTTCTTTCTATAGGATTGGAAAACCACTCCTAGATTTAAGGCATTTCGCTTGTTCTATGGCCTGATTATTTTAACACCCCCTGTGAAATTTGACTGGCTGTTGGAGAAGACCATCCCTTTTGTTTTTTGATGATTTATTACCAGCTACTTTTCCTTGTAGTGTTGGGTAAGGGAAATCTTTTGCAATAATCACAAGCAAAGAGCCCGAAAGACAACCTTTCCAGAAGCTTTTAAAACCATTAATACAAAAAGAATGATTACCTTAAAAAGATTAAACATTACATTTGAACATTTAAAAATTAAATTTCTCCTGGGGATGATTTCTGGCAGAAAGACAGAATATAAATCCAATAAATAAGAAAAAGAAAAATGTTACATTGTAGAACCAGCACAGGAGTATCTTTGAAAACTGTAACATTCAACTGATAAGAAAAGACAAATTCAAGTTAAGTCTAAGTATTTCTCAAATGTATGTATTTCAAAGTATTGACTATCATTTTAAAGAGGGGAATGATATGAGCTGTAGCCACCACCACTGGGAGAATTCCAAGTCAGGTTCTTCTAAAGCCAAATTTCCTCGTAAAAAGTCAATGTAATAGCATTACTAATTTTGAAGGGTACAGTTTATTTATTTATTTGCAATTTTAATAATATTTAAAGGATATTGCCAACCATTAGAAAATAAATATTATTTGCTAAAAACTAAGGGGTTTTTTTCTTTGAATAAATTATTTTCCCTTCAGTTATTTTGTATTTGTTAACAAATATCCCTGTATTTTTTTCCTGCCCCAAGAAAGCCCTACATTTTCGAACAGACACCAAACTTAGACTAAGTCCAAGCTAAGAAAAAAGAGTAAAGATTACATATAGATTTGAATGTGCATCAAGAAAACAAAAAAAAACATAGTTACTTACACAGTGTTACCAACAAAAGTTGTCCTTCAGGGACTAAAGCTGGAGATAATGTTGACTCTACTTAGTGAGTTTAACATCTACTACCTCTTTTAATAAAGATTAATTTCAGACTAAAAATAGTAAATATTTGTCATATACAGCAATGATTAAACTACCAATCTCCTAATCATCAGCTGAGTACAAAGTACAAAGGACAACCAAAAAAAATTCTATTACCTCTAAATGTCTTACCTTTCTTAACACATAGTAATTCTTCAACTTCATTAACAAAACAATTCCTTAGTTCATCAGTACATCTGTTAAGAATAGCTCCTGCAACCAAACAGGAGCCTATGTAATCAAAAGAACACAACAATGACGAATGAAGGCCAATGAAATGTAACAGCTGATCATAAATATTTAATATACCAGGGCTAAGGATTATCTTCTTTTAAAAGCTGAGAATAATTTGAGCAAAATAAATGACCATATATGTGTCCAAGAGAGCCAGTTTGGTGTAGTGGTTAAGGCACAAGGCTAGGAACTGCGAGTCAGTATGTTCTAGGTCTGCCTTAGGCATGAAACCAGCTGGGTGACCTTGGCCAGTCACTCTCTCTTAGTCCCAAGGAGAAGGCATGAGTAAACCACTTCTGAAAATATTGCTAAAAAAACTTCAGGGACTAGCCCTGGCAGTCACCAGGAGTCAAGACTGATTTGAAGGCACAAAAAAGTGCCCATAAAAATTATGCAATCAGCAATCATTACATAGAATAGAATCTAAGGAAAGGAGGAACACAGGCAAAGATAACATCGGAGTCTACTCCAGCTGAACTTCTTCCACCATTACCAGCTTATCAGGTCATCTGCAACTAGTTGCCTGATTGGTTTTATTACAGCCACAGACCAAGATACAAGACAGCAATACTGAACAGCACCAATGATTTATAATAAAATGTATAATAAAAGATACTATGAGTAGGAAACGTTAACATTAGCACAACCATATTCTCCTCTGACAAGGGTAGTCTGAGAAAGCAGGAAAATGCAATAACCTGAAATAAGGTGTTGGTCATCCCAAAGATAATATAAAATTCTTCAAGTTGTCCAGAAATATTCCTAATCAAAGGCAATACTTTGTTACACCTGTATAAGAATAAAGTACAGTAAAGGGGGGCATGGAGCAACATTTCAATGACCACTGAAACACAAGTGTAAGTTCTAGCACTGTGGAGGATATTCCTGAACCTGCCTTCCAATACCACTGAAAGAATATTAAACTGAGTAATAACACTTTGCAATATGGGGGAAGACTGAATAGCCAAAGTACTTTTAGATTTGGAAGCACTGTTGCCTAATACTATACTTACAAAATATCCAATAATTTGCAGGGCAGATTCCAAGATCTGTCTGGTTATTAACCACACCAGAGACTAGTGCAATCTTTGCTTGACTTTAGTTCAATTCATTTCATAATAGGAGGGAAGACCTCACTGAAGCATTTTCTCTTCAATTTCACCCTTGCATCTGGATGTCAAATTAGTAGGAAATATTAAGGGACTTGGGCCCTGAGGAAAGGAGGTCGTATTCAGCCATAAATTGTAGATATTAATTCATGTTCTGGTTTCTAAACTCATTATTTTATGAAGAGCCAGACTGGGGACTCAGAGGGTCATCTGAAACAATTACCTCAAAAATATTCACTGGATTGTGAAGATTTTATGTATGTCTATAACTGTGATTTCATGAATGTATTTTAATATTAATTACAAACTGTCCTGAAGGGATAATATTCTTAAAAACTGAAATATTAACTGTAGGAAATAAATACACAATATTTCATAGCAGAGGCTTGCACCACTTGTGGGGGGGGGGAGCAAAGTCCCGAACTGGACTTTAAGTAACATGTCAGGGGCTACATTCATAAAAATAATAGATGGTTAGGATAAAAGCTGCCTTTGATTTACATTTAAATTAAAGTCAAATAATATGAATACTTTTCAGTAATGCACCAAATAACATCTCCCATCTGCCATTTTACAATTTGCATTTGGCAATACTTTTGGAAGCCACTGGGATACATAGGAAACACTTTCTGGAAACACTTGCAGTCTGGTTGCTCAGCTTTGCTAAACAGTGTACATCACTGTGATATTCACTGAAACATTTCAGAATAACCTCAAAAACAATTAAAAGTAATCCAATTTATATATTGCCAAGAACCTTTTTCTTGTACCTAGTCAAAATAGTTTCTATTGAAAAGAAAAATCTAGTTCCACCAGAATTCTCCTGCACAACTATTCTCCCCTTAAACAGAGCTAGGCATCAACTGCAAATTACACACACAGACTAATTATTTATTAAAAACATAATGAGTAGGATGAATTATTTATCCCACTTTATTCTCAAGGTAATGTTAACCTAAGCGTATAAGAATTCTGCAACTCTAGAAAAACAGACTAAAAATAATGGTTCATGGACACATACAATGTACATGAAACATCAAGTGAAAGATGTAAAAGGACATATGATTTTATTTAACTTTTGTCTACCAATCCCTTTTATATATAATACATTAAGCTCAGGTAGTAATACATTATTAATTTTTCCATTATTTATCAGATGTAATTTTTCAAGACTATGCACAACTTCAAACATTTTTTAAAATAATCCAAAATCTATTAATTTCAACAAAGAAATAAACACTATTTTTAAAAATAAATCCTGCTTGATATACAAAATTTGTATCAAACAACACTTCATTCAGGACTTTCAATGTGACTCTTGGAAGAACATGTACTCTGGTATTCCCTCAACCAATTTAACCTCAGTGGTATAATGCTATTATTACTTTAAATCTGCAGTATTTACAGTACTGGTAATCACCAGTTAAAAAATATTAACCTATTATCAGAAATCGATCAAATCCAGACAAATTATTCTGGCCACTACAACGAACACTCTGTCTTTCATACATAATAAAAGTTATGTAGGAAAGATAGCATTATATTAGTTTGCAGATTCAGGGAGGCAAAGAACACAAGTTACAGATATTGGGGAAAGATGAGTGATTCTGCAAGGCTAGACAAAATTGTTGTTGCTATAGAGCACAAGGTATTACTCTGCACATTTTCAGGCATCAAGGTTATCCCAGTGCTCACTTTCTGACAAACAAAATAAAGATTTCCAGAATGGCTGTCTTAGCCTCTCGGGGGAAAAACAAGAGCGCTGCAGCATCATGGAAAACAATCAGTTTTATCAGCATCCACTTCACATGAATGATGAAAACTATCAGTTCAAACGTGCAGCTTCTGGGCCTGAGATGGTTAACTGTGAATATAGGGAACCTGAGAAGTAGCCTGGACTGGTGAGTGCAAAGCAGCAGATTGCTGATGACTTTGAAAATAAGAAAGCGCAATGGATGCTGGACGCTCAGGCCCCAACAGGAGATTCTGAATGCTGATTGCACGGTGAGATACTGGGGTATCTTCCAAGCCAGAAATACCAATATACATATATCCGTGTGTTTATATCCTATGTTTATCACACTGTTCCCTTCTCCCATACGAATTAAAAGCACCATGTGGCTGTTGAAGACACTTCATAATGATCTCTGGTGTTAGTCCACCTACAAAACTGGACATAATTTGAAGTGTGTGCGTGTATTTGTGCAAGGAATCATTCCCGGCCGCAGGTGAGCAAAGGGACTCAAACCTAGGCGTTCAAGTGACCTTGCACACGCGCTCGCCCAGAACGGCGTCTGAAACACCTGAGTAAGGAGAAATAAAAACTGTGATTGCTGAGAGAATGGGAAAAGAAACGCGGTCCTATTAAGCACAGGCGATGACGGCACAGGAGCGACGCAAAAGGCGTAAGTCCATCTTTCTGCAACCTGGTGCCCTCCAATTTGTCGGACTACAACTCCCAGAATCCCCAGCCACGCTAACCAGAGGTAATGGGAGTTGCAATCCAATGCCTCTGGACCGCACGACTTCTCCGGCGCTGCAGCTTTCGAGTGGCTCCAAAAGGAAGAGGAGGAGGAGAAAGAAGCTAGCAGCAAGACTTACCTGGCGGGGGCAGCGAGACCGCTCTTCCCAACCGCAGACGACGAGCCAACCACGGCTCCCACTTCTTTCCTCGCTCCGGCTGCGAGTTCCCGAACCTTAACACCAGCGGCGGAGGCACAACGGGGCGCGGCTGCGCATGCGTTTAAAAGCACAACAACCTCGATCAGGGCGGAACCAGAGTCCGCCTATGTCAGGTAGGACTTCGGGGGCGGGGCGGAGAGCTACGCGGCTCCCCCTAGAGGATGCGTCTCGCGACCTCACGCTCGGCCGCTGGAGTGGAAGTGGAAGTCGGCCGATTGCTTCGTCAAAGCCGCTGTTTCGCGGGGAAGCGAGGGCGGGCGAGGGCGGGCGTTAGAGGCTGATCCCTCTGGGGCCAAGAATATACTGCTGGCCAGCTGTAAATTGGCCCTCGCTTGGACTCATCCTGTGCAGCGTTTTCTATGAGAGAGAGAAGCGAAATGAGGACATCTACAAACTGTATTCTCATCATTTTAGCCACATGACCTGCTTCCATGGTAGCTGTTTAAAGCAGCTGAAGTGGCCCGTGCGAGGCTTCCTCCTACCCCCGAAAAAATGCTCTGTAGTCCGGTTTCTGATTCAGGAGGACAGAAATCGCCTGAGGCTGAGCAGGATTTCTTTCCCGGAAAAGTGTAGCTTGACTTAACACTCTCAAGACCATTTCCACTTATAAAGCTTTTCTCATGGCTGAGTAAATGATGGACAATCTCCTGGCCTTTGCCAGAAAAGTACATTTGTATAAGCTGTGACCTAGGGTATCCACTGGGTAGTGTGGTAAAAATCCTCAAAATGGCAGCCACAATGGTGCAATCAAAGCTCCACCTGTGTTTTATGCATGACATGCATAAAAAAATAGACCTGGCTGCCATCTTTATTCTTTTGACCACACCCTGTGGACACCCCTAAGTGAAGTCCTATGATGCCTCGGACGTGGCAAGGCCAGTGAATGGGGCGGTCCCTACAGTTTTAATGGGGGCCAAGTTAGTGAAAATGATTAGTGGGTCCTTTGGCTTCCTTTCCCTTCCCAGCAAGCATCACCTGCTGGCTGGAAGAACAATCACCAAACATTCTCCATAAAGTGTGGTGGGGCAAGGTTGGCCCTGACACCCAGTTGGGCTTGTGCTGCAGGGAAAACTGGACACCTGGTTTCCACAGAGGCATCTGCTCACCAAATGCCAGACTGGCCTTTTGGATACATACTGCTTCTACTTCTACATACTGCTGACCCTGAAATCAGAATTGAACTCCTTGGCTCATTGCAAGGACTGCCACTAACTTTCAGGAAGCCACAGGCTAACTAGAGATGTTCCATTACAAGTTCACACCCCATCAGTGCAAATAACTACTGAATTCCATTGGTATATGTCTGTGCTCCAGCTCAACTAAAAGGAGAGGCATGCTGGGAGAAGCAGGAGGGAGCCTGCTTCTTTGGAAACCCTCCTCCATGCCTATGACCTGTCAGCTGGGTTATTTTAGGGCATGGGTCTAGCACACTTTCAAAGAAGCACTAAACCAATGTATATGAGGGGCCTGTTGGAGGTCTGACCAGCACTTTCCAGTCAAGCATTATGTGAACAGGTGCTTCTGCAGAAACCAGGTGTCTGGTCGCTCCTATAGCTCAAGCTGAAATGGCCATGGAGGGCAGTTCTCAGTGACTGGAAGGGAGGGGTCATGCCCAAAGGATCCTGAAAATAGCCAATAGGAGCTGGGCAGATCCCAGTCTCTGACTGGGTCATCAACCACATCATTGAGAAATTATTCTGATTGTGGCCAGGTCCAGAATTGGGTCAGGAGAATATGGAAAATTATTTTTAAACTGAAACAGCTAAAAATAACTCTAAGCTGCCTCTGCAACAGAAAGGCAACCTCTTGAGGACATGTCATTTAAAAACTGTTCACAGAGCAACTTCATGCCATAGTTAAAGGGATATGAGCCCATTATGTCATACAACCATTGAAGTACTAGTATATCAGTGAAGACAGGCTTTCCTTTGTCACAACAATAGATGAGTGTGATGAGCATAATACATAATAAATCACTAGGGAGAAAATGGCCTCCCCAAGTGCCATATTTCAAGCCCCTGTTTTCCACATTGGTTGTGCTGACTGGGAATTCTGGGAGTTGTGGGCTAACAGTTCCATTATCACTTGTAGCACCCTAATCCTTGAAGAAGGCTTTTACTCCTGCCATTAATTTCCAGGCTATTTTTCCCTCCAGTGAGAGATGCCTAAAGTAATTACACATGCAAGCATTCCACAGGAGAGCTATAGATTCCCCTTCTCTGAGATAAAAGAGGAACAAATCAAGTAAAAATCCTTATTTCTTCAGAAACAGTTCTATTAAATGTAGTAGTACTTTCTCTCCTGGCAAGTGGGCTTTAAAATTGACATCAAATGTCTGAAGGATATTTCATGTAATGCACTGTACAGATTATTTCAGTTGCACCATTTTGAAATATGGTTCATCAGGTTCTCTAATATAGCAAGCAGCAGAACACATCCTTTGCATGTAAAAAACCTCAGCTTCAACATCTTCACATAAGTTTGGAAACTTGTCTGAAATCCTGAGAATTATGGCCAATCAGGATCAACAATACTGCATTAGACAACTCAGTTATCTCGCTCAAGAAATACTGTACAGCTTCCTGGATGAGTTCACATCATGTATTCAATCCTAAACCTGGATTACCGGAACACAACAGCTGTGTTCACATAAGATCCTAATCAAATAAGTCTTTTAATGGCTTAAATTGGTGATTTAATTCACTTAGAATGCTAGGACAATGACTTGGTTTCCCACAACATACTGAACTACTGAGCCCATTTTAGCCTATTTTAGCAAATTGTGTGAACCTAGTCACTATGTTTCTATCCTATACACACACATTTGTGAGTAAATCCCACAAATTGTCACATTATTATTTTACATAGATACCTGCCATGATTGGGCTCTAATAGAATTTGCAGCATCTTGATTAGATAGCAGAGGTTATGCTTGCATAACAAGTTTATTCTTTAACAACATAACAAGTAAATTCTGTTGAAGAAATGGCTTCTTCAACAGAATTTACTAGGTTTGCACCACACAGTGGATCATCAAGTAACAAAACAGTCTTCTTTCCCACAACACACTAGGATAAAATATGGCTAATTTATGGTCCTTTCCTAATGCCTGGAGGCTGTGGGGGATTGAATGGAAAACAGGTTTTGGCTCAACCCTGGTAAGACTAAGTGGCTATGGGTTTTAAGACACTCCAGTTCTGAAGATTTTCCATCTTTAACTCTGCCTAAGGGTTTTCTGTGCTAATACTGCTGGTTGCCAACCAGCAAGATAGTAAGCTGGATGCTTGCCACAGCCCAGAGATGGGTAAACTCATCAGAAGATGAATCCAGCAGAGCCGTAACAGAGGGTGCATTCCCCCAATCAGAGGTGGTAAACAATTGGGGGGTCTATCTGGATTGATGGCCCCTGCTCAAACAGCAAGTGGCAGCTGTAGCTAGAGTGACCTTTCCATGGATTTGTCTTATGCCCCAGCTACACCCTTTCTTGGACCAGGATGCCATGCTTACAGTGACTCATGCCTTAGTCATCTCCTGTTTGGATTACTGTAATCCACTCTACATGGGGCTGCCTTTGAAGAGCATTCAGAAGCTGCAGCTGGTCCAGAATGCAGTGATGCGGGCAGTTTTTTGCATTTCTCACTTCACTCATATAACATCACTGCTCCACAAACTGAAAGGAATGACTTCCAGTAGGCTTCCAGGTGCAATTCAAGCTGCTAGTTATTACCTATAAAGCCCTACATGGCAAAGGGCCAGACTATTTGTAGGATTGCTTGTCTCCCATTGTTTCTGCTCAGCCCACCAGATCTAGAAGGGAAGGAAAGTTCCAGGTCTCTTTCATCAAACAGCATCATCTGGTTGAATCCAGGAGTTGTGCCTTCTCTGTGGCAATGCCTGCCCTGTGGAACAGCATCCTTCTGGAAATCTGAATAATCCCAACCCTGTTAGCATTTTGTAAGGCAATGAAGACATAGCTGTTCCCCAGCTTTTGGGCCAGGAGGTTAAGTGAACTCTGCTGGTTAATGCTGTTTTTATACATTGGGATTTCTGTTTGGCCTTGGACGTTGTGATTTAGATGGTTAAGTGTTATTTTAAACTTGTACTCCAGGGTCACTGCTGTGAGATGGGCGGCCATATAAATAAGATAAATCAATAAACAATTCTGATAGATTCTATCAATTCCTGTAGCATTCTGACTTGGTAATGACCAGAGTTCTGATCTAGCTGATCAAGTATTATCTTTTAATACTAGAAGGTCTTGTAAATAGGAAATATCTTCTAAGGCAGTGGTTCTTAAACTAGGGTAATTACCCCCAAGCAATCTGGGGTAACGGAGCAATTTGTAATTCCTTGCTTGTGAGTCAAGGATTAGGTTTGGGAGTGCTGCTGCCAAAATGCTTGGTGAAAGAACAGAATCTGGTTTTTTGTAGGGGTAATGACATTATTTGAGACCAGGAAAAGAGGTAACTGGTTTAACAGTTTAAAACAGGTAATTGGTTTAACAACCACTGTTCTAAGGTATCTTGGATGTTGATATTTCCACTGTACAGAATTTCATTATCCTTTACTCCTTTATCTTTGTTTGTTGTTCTTTGAACAAGTTACTATCTGTTCATTGGTATCCTTTAGTATACCAATTTGAGGTTGGAATCTCCTTCTGAGTTCAGGGATCTTTAGGGAAATTTTCATTCTTTTTTCATGGCTTTTCTATCTTTGATATCTTTACAAATGTCATTGTAATACTGCTTCTTGTTTTTTCTAATAGCTTTCTGAATTTTTTAAGTTTGTTCCTGAGATATTTGTCTTTCCTGGCTTTGGCTTCTCTTTTCTTCATGGCAATTTCCACTGTTTGTTCTAACATTCAGTTTGTTTTATTCTGTTCCTTGGTCCTTGGTAGTCTCTTTTCATATTTGGCCTTGACAACTTGTTTGATTTTATTCCATAGTCCTCTGGTTCCATATCAATGAAGTTCAGGACTTCAAAGCAGTTCCTGGCATTCTTCTTGCAAAACGGTGGGAATGTGCTTAGGATCATATTGTAGAAACTGATTGGCTTTGTTCTTCTGCTTTAGCAGAACTTGCACATGAGCATTTTGTGATCTGTTCCACAGTCAGCCCTGTGCTGTTATAACTGAGCTCTTCCACCTCTTTGTACCAATAACATAGTCAATTTGATTTCTGTGTATTCTATCTGGCAATGTCCATGCATATTGGTGCCGTTTGGTTGTTTGAAAAACGTGTTGACAATGAAGAAATCATTAAGTTAGTAGAAATGGGTAAATTACTTTCCTGTTTTATTTCTGTTTCCTAGCCCATACAGTCCAACTCCATTTTCCTCAGCTGTTTACTATTTCCAACTTTGCCAACTTTCCAAATGGCAAATCTGAATGATCTGCTAGATTAATAGATGGTGTTGACTGATCTATTGACCAATATTAGAAAATTTGTCCTCTCCCCTAGATAAAATATATGTCGTCCTGCCTCTCCATCCATTGCCTTAGTAACACTAATAAAACTTGGTTGAATTTACAGCCACTTTTATCATTTGTTACCCAAATGATATTTGTTCTACAGTAACTTCTCATCATAAATTATTCTACATTAGAAGTTCTAAGCTATGTCTTTTTGCCAGTTATCCCATTGCCAGATCCTCCACAGAGCTCCATCTTTGCTATCCTGTAAGGTATGAGAAAATGAATAACACAGTTTCTAACTTTCCACTTAACAGCTCCTTATCAGTTGTGGCACTCAAATAGCATCTATTCACAGAGGTACTGCAGATAAAAGTACAGAAATATGTAAACTTTCAAAGCAATCTTATGCATATTTATGTGTCAATAAACCACTGCGGTCACTGGGACATACTGCGAGATAAATTTCTTTGGAATTGCATTTTGAATCATCTAATTCTTAATCACTGTGTACATTTCGTCTGTTGTGATTAGAGTTTGGGACTTTTTAAAGCATAGGTTCCATAGCACCTGCATGCTGTATCATGTCCATCCTGTGGAAACTATATTCAGGAGGAAGAACATCAGGAAGGTAATATCCTTTTATTGGTCCTGTCCCCTTTGACTAGTTAGCACAAATTTATAAACTTCACATTGTTCTTAGGCCACAACTCCAAAAGCCCTGCCCCCTTTTTCCTTTCTGACTCTTATGTTTTAATAGCAACAAAATAAGACTGTAACGACATTTTTCTTTTACCTTCTTTCTTACTTTTCCATTTCTTTTCTTTCTTCTTTGAATAGTTGATCTTTTTTATTATTATTATTATGTCGCTGAGAGATGGCAGAAGGAATGCATCCAGACTGGAAAAGGTTGATGCAAATTATTTCCATGATTCTGAGTTTGCACCAAAGGGGTCCTCCTGTGAAGAACAAGTGGAGTGATAATTATAGATTAGAGAAGAGCCAGATCAGCAGCTGTTGCTTGTGTTTGTTCTCAGTTGTAAGTGACAGCAGAGGAAAACTTGGCAAAAACACACTTCCCGAAGTGGAAAGATGCGTTCACCCCTGTGCTTGTCAGTCCAGTCCTGTGAGAGCTCCAGGGAGAAATTGGAGCCCCTGATAGGCTGCGTGCCGAAAGCAAAGAGAGGAACAAAGTAACCTGAATGTTTTTATTTGGGGAACACAACAGCCCCACATCATCACCTCTGTATTTGAGTGGCCTAGCCAGAATAAACGGTGAGTGTTTCCAGAATCTTATTGTGTTTCTTCTTGTTTTGGCATCTCTCCGAGTGCTTGAGTTCATCTGCATCTGTTTTCTTAACAGGACCTTTCTAGCGTGGACAATCAATTTAACATTTAATCAATATCTAGACTGTTTCCCACCTCAAAAGGTACATAGCAAAGCTTTGTGAAGGTGTATCACTCATAAGCCTCCCTTTGCTTAAATATAACTGAGGCCCTTCCATGGTCCCTTCATTGCTTATAAATTAGATTTGCTCTACATGCTTACAGCAATATGGGATTAACTTGCCCCAAAATGTTTGCATTAAAAAAAAATGGAAAGGGATATGGTGGAAAATTTCCTACCATACATGACTCTCAAATTTCTTCCAACTCCTCCTTGTTTTTTGGTAACCAGGCCTTAAGGAAAAATAATACCTCTAATTATTACTTTTAATATAGGCTACTGAGACATGTTTAAACGTACTTTACTAAACTCTTGCGATATTTGAGTTAGAACTAGAATCACTAAATAGCTCAACGCTAATGTTTTTATCATCTTTTAATTTTTTTTTTTTTTTAACACTGACTGGGTCCCAAAGTATCGTCAAAGGATCATGCCTTCCAGAAACTATGAGTAAAATTGCATCTAACATTTTTATTAGATAGTTTCTTGTTGCTGGTCAATGTACACCATCAATAAAGACAAATACATTGGATTTTAATTAGCTTAATCAATGAAAATATTTCAGATCAGGGACCTACTAATGGAACATTTGACTTCATTTGGGTATATGAATTTACTCTGCAGATTTTACCCAGTAAATGAAAAGTTGATTTATGTACAATTGAAATCTAATTAGTTTTATTTGATTGTATGCATGCATGTATGTTTTTAAAGGACTTATATAGCTGCCCATATTATGTACCACAACCCCGGGTAGTTTACAAAACATAAAAATGGGGGGGGGGAGTTCTGGTTCAGCAGTTCTACCTTGAGGCTTTATTGTTAATACCCTTTTGCAGTGCCACGATTAGTAGTTGAGTAAGGCAGTACATTTCCTGTCTGTCAGCAGGATTGCCACACAGTTGCAGGATCTGGTATCTCTTATGGAATTCACCACCTACATCGGCCTTCTTCAACATAGTGACCTCCAGGTGTATTTGACTTCTGCTTCCTTGGAGTTACTCCAATGTATCTAAAGGCCAACAGGTTGGAGAATTAACTACATTACTGTAATTCTAAAAGAGCTACTTGGAAAACTGTAGTTTGTGACTGATTAAATTATACATATATCCAGTTCACGAAGACTCTGATGATGCCTTTCATTGCGAAAGCCATGATGGCTTATGTTTAAATCAGTATTCTCCATAAAGTCCATCGGTTTCACGTTGTGCTTTTGTCTTCTATTTTTTCAAAAGCATTTTGGAGACATGACCGTCACATATTCCAGTAAAGTTGCAAATGCTACCTTCTTTGGGTTCCACAGGCTACTTCTCAAATGGAAAGGAAGCATCTACAAACTGCTTTACCGAGAATTTATTCTCTTTGCCTGTCTTTACACAGCGATAAGTATATTGTATAGGTACAACTTTTTTCACATTATACAATGCTCTGTCTCCCTGATGCTTGTAGGAGAGTGTTTGATATTGTACTAAACAAGTGGGACCTGAAGTGTTGCAGTGTGGAGTGGTTCTTTTGGGGATTCTAGACAGCCACACTCCTTTTCCATCTCTTTTCCCCAATTTTCTGTATCTCTTCACCATCCAGCTAAATACTCAGCATTTTATGGTATGCTTAGTCCTAATAGAAATATCTTACTGACTCCTCCTTTAGAAGTTTTCCCTATCTTTTTTTTTTCTTTTGTACTTCTGCAAGTCTTGATGTTCTCCCATATCTGCTGATGTTTCTCTCTTGTACATCTAGGGTACCATTTTGACTACATAAACACTGGGACTTGGAAAATGAAATTGTTATTGGTATATATGATTATATAGATCATAACTATTCAAGAAAGTTTTATAAAAAAAAGCTGTGTTGAAACTTACACAAGCTGGGCAAAAGCACTGTTTCTCAAGCTTGCTTTTTTGCAGCTTTCAAGCATTTTGTTTAAATCTGATTATTTTGCAGTTAAAGCAAAGATTTTAGTCAATTCACTAAAAATGAATGAATGGAATTTTTGGTTATATGTAGAATCAAATGTATTATAAACATCATTACATTTATTAAAATGATATGTTTTAGTATTTTATAATGTTTTTATAAAACATGTTTATGTTTTATAATGGTACTTTGACAAAGAGGGCATGTGCTAAACAAAATTAGTGTCTTTACCATTGAGGGAAAAAATCAAGAAATGGTGAGTCAGTTGTCTCTGAAGGACACTATGTGGCAATTGTCATTTCATGGAGATGTAAATTCACAATCAACATCTCCAGTGACTGTGATGTGAGAAAATTCAGCTCAGCTTCAAATTCTAACTGAATTTCATCTCCCTGCGGAAGTACAATTTGAAGCAGAACTAAATTCGGAAGTGTTTATTTTGCAATCATTTAAAGATTTCCTTCTGCTACAATTACTAATATAATCCATCACAAACCTAGTTCTAAGTCTGATGTAGCTTTGCAATTTACAGCTATTACAGTCTCCAATTGAACCTCTGGTAAAATCTCTCATTGCAGAATCTATCACTTCCTTCTGCTATGATCAAATGTGCAATTTAATGCTGAGTGTCCTGGGATACTTATCTTTGTTCTTTATTTGTATTTATTTAGTCTTTATATCAAAAGTCCCTGTCTTTCTTTGTCACAGATGTTTCCTTTCGGTAAGCCAGAAACGGTACTTTGAGAAATTGTCCATTTACTGTGACAAATATGCAGAACAAATCCCAGTCACTTTTGTTCTGGGTAAGCTTATACTCCATTTCATGTAGAACAGGGGTGGAAAATCTGCATTTGCAAGGCTACATAACTGAAGTGTAAAATCTAAAATCTACTTTACAATTGTTACAACATGTCCCAATCCCTAAGGACTCTGGGTGGTATATAAATATACAACTATATTACAAAATTAAATAACATTCCAAATGAATTCCTCTAATTGGTGCCACCACACAATCATTTACTGGCTTAATGTGGCTTTAAAAACAAAGAAAACTCTGAAGCATCTATAAAATTCCAAACTCCCACCTATATGTGGCAAATGGCCCAGTCTTATTCTGTGAGTGATTAACCCATCCACTGTAGCTTCCCTCAAATCTTAAAAGTGACTCACACCTGATTTAGGACACCCTTCCCTACTCTACGGCTCTCCAGATATATTGGAGCTGTAATTCCTTGTGTGGCCACAGTTGGAGAGAGCCAGATAGGCAAAGGATGGCTTAAAATGTCATCAGTGTATTTGGAGCAGGGATGGGAGGAAAATAGTCTACTAATAGATGTCAAGGGAGTTACTAGAAGGGTGTATGTAGAGTTTACCTGTACATATTATTAGAAGTTCTTCTGTGGGGTGTATAACAAGAAATGTGAATCAGGATTTTTGGACTCTCCAGGGTTCTATGTTACTTTGGTGGTGAACCGTTGGTGGAACCAATTTGTAAATCTGCCATGGCCAGACAGAATTATGTTCTTGATCTCCAGCACTGTTCAGGGAAGAGATGAGTATGGTCGTTTACTCAGGAGAACTCTAATGCGTTATGTGAATTTAACATCTCTCCTCATCTTTCGATCAGTGAGCACAGCCGTCTACAAAAGATTTCCAACCATAGAACATGTGGTAGAAGGAGGTACTGTTCACTTATTTTCATTCCTGTCTTTGACCTAACATTTCCCAGTGTATGCGATATTTGGGATGGTGCTGCTCATCGACTGTAGAGCCACTGCAATCACACTTAATAGACTATTACTGCATTGCAAGAAACAAGTAGTTATGAAGCTATTGTTATAATTTTATATGACCTCATGCCTTACTCCCGGTTTCCCAACCTGGTATCCTCTAGAATGTTTTGATTGCAACTTCCATCATCTTCAGCCATTGTACCCAATGGAAGGATAGAAGGAATAGGGCACCATATTGGGGAAGCCTGCCTTATTCTGTAAAATGTCTCACGTGACCAACCTCAGGACAAGGCTCAGCACTTTGTGTAACTCTCACCATATCATAGCACTGTCTGTCAGTGGGGGAGAGGATAGGAGTTTGAAGTTGCAATGCATGTATCTTTTTTTCTGCCAACAGGAAAGATGCTGGGTGGGCACTACTGATTTAAACAATAAAAAAAACTTCCCTTTGCTGGGATCAAATTCACAGTCTACCAGCACTTCAATTTTCTTGTTTTTTGTTTTATTCTGCTTTTTAACGGAACACTGCTATATATCTCCTGCACAATGTCTAACTTGTCCAGTGATTTCAGCTAACATAGATGTATTTATGAGTTCTGTAGGAGTTAGTCCCAAGTTAATGTGTGTATAATTGTAGCCTCTAGATGCTACCAACTCTTTTCTGGCATTTGGCTTCATTATTTAGGAATAATCCATTTCAGTATACTTAGATCACAGTGTTCTTCAGACATCGTTCTGATATCTGAAACAATTTGAATCCTTCCTGTCTGCCCAAACTCTTTGAATCCTGCCTCACCATCTTTTATGAAATTGTTTTAGAGGAGTCAGATGGCAGAAACTTCCCTTGTCAACATTGTATACTTGGATTTTTAAAAAGCTTTTGACAAAGTTTCTGATGAAAGGAGCAGAAAAAACAGAAACCAAAGAATAGGAATAAATGGGCAATTTTCTCAGTGAAGGGAAGTAACAAGTGGAGCCCTTCAAAGATCTACGTTGGGGCTGATGCTTTTTAATTTGTTCATAAATTACCTTGATCTAGGAGTAAACAGTGAGCTGGCCAAATCTGCAGGTGATTTCAATCTTTTATTCAATAATAAAAACCAAACATGATTATGAAAATTACCAGAAAGAGCTATAATCTTTAATCCAGGTATACGGTCAACCATTTTTTATTCAATATATCAAAACTCTGAAAAAGACAAATTCCATGCTAGGGATCAATGTGGAAACAGACTGAAAATAAAACTACCAATGCTGTAATGCCCTAATACAAATCTTTACTATATCTCCATCTGGAATATTGTGTGCAATTCAGTCACCACAATTTTTTAAAAGATAAAATAGAGCTGGGAAAAATGTGGAATGGGCAGCAGACAAATTCCATGTGTGAAAATGCTAGTTCTTTGGAATTCTTTAGCATGGAAAGAAGGTAATTTAAGGGGGACAAGATCAAAATACCTAAATCCTGCTTGTCAAGGAGGAAGTGGACAGGAAAAGGTTTTTCCCCTTCTCTCAAAATACTGGGACCAGGTTCATCCAATGAATCTGATTGGAAGGAGCTTCTGAACAGATGAAAGAAAGCAATTCTTCATATAGGGGATAATTAACCTGTGAGATTTGGTATCACAAGATGTGATGAAGGTGACTGACTTGGGTGGCTTTCAAACAGAATTTGGGTAACTTCATGGAAAAGAGATCTATTAAGCACTATTAGTATAGGATATATAGTGTTATTTCTACTGGGGACAATATACTGAGGACAGTTGCAGAGGAACTGCATAGGTGATAGGTAAATTTTAGTCTCCTGATGGAACACCCAGATGCATCTTGTTGGTCACTGTGAAAAATGAAATGCTGGACTAAGTTAGGCCTTGCTCTGATCAGCAGGGCTGTTCTTATATTCTTTAGTAAAGGTTTGCATCATCTAACAGTAAGAGCTTCAGTTCACATACCAGAGACTAACTGCTCTGGAGGTGATGTGGGTGGGATGAGAAATGAATGTGATCTTCAGGATAGTTGCCTTTGCCAAATTCAGCTAAGGTAGTAATGCTGTAAAATATATATGTAATAGTAATGTTGCAGTGGAAAGAATTGAACCAATGCACGTAGGGCAAACACAACTAACTTTGTATGAATCAAAACTCTTTCAAACTGCATGAGCTATAATGAGCCAAAAAGATATTACTAATATACAGCATCCCCTACATGTATAACAGATATATAGATGATAAAATATTGTTACTTTTCTTTATAAATAAAATAGCATGTGGGTGGGTTGCAAAATTAATATTTGTTGGGTTCATCACACGACAGATAAAATAGCTTGAAAGTAATTTCTTGTTGGCCACTAATAGTCATCCTTGATTTTAGCATCGTGTTAAAAATCAGTTCTTTGAAGAAGTGAACAATATATTTTAATACATAAACATGCATACAATTACATGAGAAGTTTAGGATCATTCATTCTTACCAACTGAAACTTTACCTGCTTTGGAGCTTCTGTTCTAAGGAAACAAAAAAACAGGTGATCAAAATCCAGCTGCATTTCTTTATACGCAGGTTTTATGACAGCAGAGGAAAGGAAAATATTTGATGATCTTAAATCACCCCATCTTAAATACTGGATCCCTTTTGTTTGGTTTGGAAATTTGGCAGCCAAAGCAAGACAAGATGGAAGGATCAGAGATAGTGTGGACTTGCAGACACTGATGAATGTAAGTAAGCAAATGCAGTGAACAGTTATGAAAAATATTTGAAAGCCAAGAATGGAATGCCTTCTTTTTAAAATTCATCTACTCCATATAAATTATGTTTCCAATTTCCTTATCTCCCTTTTTTCACATTTTGAGAATTTCATTCTCAGTTCTTGTACTCCAGTGCAAAGCTGCTCCTAGGTGAAAATGGCATTCAAGGCAAGGAGAATCTTCCGTAACTATCCACCTCCCCACCCTAAATGTTTTCACGGTACTGTATCTGAAGGCCAGCTCCAGGCTTCAGGAAACACTAGGTAAAATGGCTGCTGTTGGGCTCTTCTTACTTCAGATGCGTTATCTGTGGCTTATCTTTTGGCAGCTCTTTCTGAAAGCTATCATTTTAATGTCCCCTATAATGGTGCCTTTGTATGCACATTTATATTTGAGTAAAAAGCCCTGCTAAATTCAGAGGGAGGCACCTCTGAGTAGTTTTATGCAGGTTTGTGCTGTTTATTTCGTAACATATTGTCTTTGGCCTAAAAATCCTACCTAAAGATTTTCACCATTCCCCTCATATAGAACTGCCCAGTCTTTTGCATGTAATTACATATCAGCTAAACCAATTGCAGATAGTGTGTTCACATGACATCCTTAACCACAAACTACAACCACTTTTAAGCTTAACCTTGTGGTTTGGAATGTTGGAATTTTGAAGTACATACTAGCAACCTCATATGATTAGCTTTTGGTTCAATGTGTCAGGCAATAGCAGAAAATTAGGTAATTAAATAAATCAGGGTTAAGTTAGCAATGGGTAAAAGTTTAGTGTAGTGGTGAAAGCACCAGGCTAGAAATCAGAAGACTGTAAGTTCTAATCCAAATTTAGGCACAAAGCCAGCTGGGTGACTTTGGGCCAGTGACTCTCAGCCTCAGGGAGGAGGCAATGGCAAACTACTTCCAAAAAAATTGCCAGGAAAACTGCAGGGGCTACTCTAGGCAGTCACCAGGAGTCAACACTGACTGGAAGGCACCAAAAAAAAAGTGTCATCAGAACGTAGCCTCAGAATTCATTATATCATTACCTGCCAGACACCACCATATCAGTTAATACACTGAGATAATTCAGTGTATTAATTCAGTCGCTCTATTTGTTTTTATTTTCCGTTTAGGAGATGAATCGGTATCGATCATGGTGTAGCCTGCTATTTGGTTATGACTGGGTTGGAATTCCTCTCGTGTACACACAGGTATAGATGTGAAGATTTACATATTATTAAATATATCTGAGATGCATCTGGGGTAGGATGGAATCCTAAGTGTGGAAAACTTTAAATTCAAATATCAATACTTTTATATGCAAACCTTGAAAACATTTCTGTACCTTTCACTGCTCTGATTTGGCTTTCCCTAGTTTGGGGCTATTCAAATCTGTAGGTACCTCAATTCCATCATCTCCACATACAGTCTTACTGGCATGCATGAATAGCAACGGTGGCTGATCTTAATGAGGTTCATACTCACAACAGATCTGAAGAACCATAGATTGAGAAGCTTTGTTTATTCACTGCCAAGTACTGGGGAATGAAGGAATAAAATCAAAGACATCTCTCTTACACAATAGAAACATTTTGCATTGAATAAGCCATCAAGGTTTGTAATTCACATTTTAAGAAAATAGAGTCTTTTGCATTCTTCCCCAACTTAGTTTTCCTCAGATATTTCTTGTTGCCCATGTTGACTGGGAATTCTGGAAATTTTAGTCCAATACCACAGAAGTGCATTAGGTCAGGGAAGGCAAGTCTTTGGAAATATACCAAAAATTCTGCATTCATTATTATATTCATAACTATGTCTCTGTCTGAACTTTAACTCTTCTAGGTTGTCACTCTCGCTGTTTATACTTTCTTCTTCACATGCCTAATAGGACGTCAGTTTTTGGATCCTGATCAAAGCATCCCAGGTCACGATTTAGATCTTTACATTCCTATCTTCACATTGTTACAGTTTTTCTTCTATGCAGGATGGCTTAAGGTAAACAATAATAATTTTAAGAAGGTTTGGAATTTTCTGATAGTTTTCTTCAAAATCAGAGACTCATGTGAATGAAAGTTTTCCTTTGTTAACATTTTAATGTTTTCTGTGGAACTGAGCTAACAATTTACTTAGCACCAGTTCTCATGGGACAAGAAATATTTCACAGTTGTACAGTAGTGCTATAACATCATGTATGCAGATTGTTTTAGGAGCTAGCAAAGCTGTCTGGATGTTTGTCTGCATAGAAGACCTTGAGCACCTCTGCACTGAACATCTCTCTTACACATTAACACTAATGATAAGACACACCAAAGTATTTAGCATTTGTAACTACAGTGTCAGAAGTACTTCTAAATCAAACCTTACATGCACATTTATAGTACCCTGGTATACTATCTGTCTATTATCAGGGGTGTAGATGTATTTAGCCACTTATTCCTATGCCCATTGTCAGCCATACAATTTCCCAGGTTTATATATAGCCTACTATCATAACTACAAAAAACATTCTGACATCTAACTGCGTGATGTGTGTCTGTGACTGAACTGAGGAAACTTCAAGTTTCAAATTTCATAGACCACTTCATCAGGCAAAATGGAAGATTTGTAACATTCCACAGGAGATCACCAAAACATGGATGATAGTGATCAGATCTTTATCACCAAACTACAAACAGAAACTATTTATCAGCAAAGCTGATTAAAGGAACCACTCAGTTCACTATTATCAATTTTAGCCTAAGCTTGTTCAAAGATCAGATTGCCTGAGTTTGGCTTGATTATATTGTTAAACAGAGCTGGATGTCACCAACATACTGAACAC
The DNA here is from genome assembly GCF_059951505.1 of Python bivittatus. Classification (NCBI taxonomy): domain Eukaryota; kingdom Metazoa; phylum Chordata; class Lepidosauria; order Squamata; family Pythonidae; genus Python; species Python bivittatus. The sequence continues at coordinate 20,793,893 of NW_028277058.1, read as the reverse complement.
CATGCCCTTACAGTAATACAAACTCCAGACGTCTTGCATGAAGAGTTTCAAAATTAGAGGCCACAAGGAGCATGTAGCATTGAGCCTATCCTTTTTTTTACTAAGTTTATATCTCTTAAGAAAAGGATTCAAATGAATAATCAACTGTCATAACCAATCATTTTTGTTGACTCTCAAAGACAGCCATACAGATTCTATATCTAGTAAAATAAAAAGAAATTTCAAGTGCTATAAACTACTAAACAATCAGAGTTAATGACAATTGCCTTCTGCTGTCACATAAAGCAATTAGCTGCAAGTAATAAATGTAGAATTCCTTGAACGTTTTCTAATTGATAGTTATTTCAGTTCTTTGTCAAGTTTATAATCTGTACATTCATAGATCCTTGCTGTATTTTTAATTAACTCTTTAGCCCACTATAAATACTACTTCTTTTTATTTTCCAGTGCAGTTGGTCTTGATTAAAATAGAAAATAACTTAAATGAATAATATTTAAGGCAACTATATCTAGAAAATATATTGATTCCATTAAAAACATTTCTATTAATTATTATGAAAAATTCTGAAGATCCTAAAGCTAATGATATTTTGGGTGTTTATTTGCTTGTTTTTAATGCTAACATGATCGTTTTATCATGTCTTGGTAGCATAATTGGATTAACCACATTGCTATGTTACTATAATGTACTGTTGCAATGAAATTATATCAGAGATAGTGCTAAAATACGTCCATTAGATGGAGATGGACTTAACTTGGATAGAAGTACTTTGAATAACTCATAAGTTGGCTGGGAAAATTGGGTGTGTGTGATTGTGTAACATAAAAGTAGGGAACTGGGATGCATTCAAAGAGATGCATAAATGACCAATCACTATTTGCTGTTTCTACTACAGTTACAGTCATTGTCACTGGAGAAGAGACAAGTTGTTGCCCCAAAATGTCACACCAGATAATTTGCATTTCCCCACTCCTATGAGAACATGAGCTGTAATTTGTGTTTCTTAAAGATACACTGATACAAAGCGCACTGTAATTGTGAATCCTCAAACTTAAAAACTCTAAATAGTGGTAGCAAGATTTCCTGTCTTCAGGAAAGAGTACAGCCGATTTGTCATAGCAATCAACCTATGACCCCAGGAGCAATACTCAAGAAACAGAGACCCAAAGCCACAGAAGCTGGAACATAAACAGATGCTCTTCTCTGCAAGAGCTCCAGCATTCCTATGGCAGAATGCTAAAGGAATGGTAGTGTAAAGGTAAAAGGATAAAATCTCGTTTGACTCTAGATCAATACCTGGTGCTACATGGACATGTCCACGTGTCTTCCAGGCAACAATATGGAAGTGGTTTACCATTGCCTTCTTTGTAGCTAGTGTAAACAAGTCACCAAAGGTATAAGAGAGTTCTGGGTGTGAGTGTTATGTGCCATTTTCCTCCCTTTACTGCCTCTAGTAATGCCTGTTTAGCTACAGAAGAATAGTAAGTCCTCTATATTCTTTCTTGTAAAGGAACTTTATCTTCTACTGATGCCTATTCAGGAAAGGGGGAATATCAGAATATATCCATTTCAATCTGATTTTGTCATAGAAGTGTTAGTTTGTTGATAGCTTTATATTGTGGAAAGAAGGGATGGAGAGAGAAACATTAAGGTCGGGCAAATAACTTTTATAAGAATGTGTTCCTGAGGCTGGTGCTTGTGTGAAAGAAAAATGAAGATAAGTCTGACTTAGGAAAGTAGCATGGTGACAAAAAACCCTGAGTTCCTTAAGTCTATCTACAGCTGAAAGCCTGTAGCCTGCTTCCCTCTATTGTGGAGAGAGAGCAAATCAAGTAGGGGCCTAAACCAACTGGTCAGAGTCAGAAGATAAAAGAATAACTGAACCGAGAGAGAGAGGAAGGGATGAAAGCCCTGAGAATATCAGTCTCACTAACAGGAGGCACAGAGACATGCTAAGTATGTCTCTGAGACAAGGAAAGAAGATAGTCCCTCTGCTAACTATCTATACCTCTTTTGCACCCAATAGTTAATAGGTTGACAGGGGCAACAAACCGATGCATGCACGGTTGAATTCCAACAACTGATTTAACTAAAATTCATGAGCTATATTGCAAACTTATTGTGGCAGGCTATACATTTGAAACATCGTAAAGACTTGTCTCAAGAATATTTAGTGTATTAATAGCGACATACAGTAAATAAGGGTTGGTTATTGAGGGTCATTCTGCTGGCAGATAGCATCCACCAGCGGAACAGATCGTTCTGCTCCTCCACTGCTCCAGATCAGCTTCAAAGGACTGAAGGGCTTTCCAGAGCAGATTTAGAGCATGCGCAGGCAAGAGGACAAAACAAAACAAAACAAGCAAATCCCCTTTACTTGAGAGACGTTTGCTTGCATAATGTTTTGTGCTGATCTAAAGATGGTTCACTTTTGAAGAATAATCCATCCAGAGTGTTATTCTGATTTCTAGCATCCTAACGTCTGGTTCAACAATGCTGTGGTTGTAATGCATTATTGTTATTTATTGCTATGGTTTATTATTAGTAAGAACAATAAAATAATAAAATCATCATCCATATTAGTATTTTTCCAAAACACTGTTAAAATCAAACACATACAACAGCATTTTAAAAAACAATAAGCTGATAAACCATTCTAAAACCATAATCAAGCAAAAAAGCAGCAGATTTTCAGTTCTGTTAATGTCTGATAACGCACATCTCTGCAATACATATAACTGGTTCTTTGCCTTAGTACTTACTGGATAAAAATTGCTCCTCCCTTTGATAATGTCCACAAAGCAAGTTTCCTCATAGCAAAGTCAATATGTAAAGACATCCTAAATTGAATTTGTCTCTCCAAACGGATATGCTGAATTAATTATTTTAATATAATCAGTGCAAAAATTTCTGCCTGCTTCATCAGCATGAAGGATACAGAAATGTATTTTCCTCTGAATATGTTTTCATCTACATCTCTGGTTCATAAAGGAGCTTTAATCATAAGAATATGTGTATTCTTTTGTAAGCAAGACAGCTTTAAAAACAGATGATTTTAAATCATTGCTTGCCTGCCAACCACATTATATATAGGACAGTGATTTTCTCACATGAAATCCTTTTAATCCTAGCTCTTGTTGTCCAGGATTAGTCTGTAATCCTTTTCGTTGTGGTAGCCAAGTATCTAAAATAACGTGTAATTGTCTTGCATTGCATTCCATTCCATCCTGTGAGATTATGTGCTACATACCAATGGCAGATGAGCCATGCAGCCAAGCAGTGCAAAGTTTCTTGCTGTAGTCACACTTGTATATATCTTTCACATTCATTTAAGGGTGTCCTGTTGTATGTTTGCCAATGCACAAATATCTACCTTGTTCAGAGGAGGAGGAAAGTTGGTGTCCTCCACATTATAGCTCCAACAATCCCTTGCCATGATACTTTTTTTGGGCTAGCTGGAGCTAATGGAATTGAAGTACAAAGTATTTTGAGAGTGCTAGATTGTGTACTGGTCTAGCTGCTTGATACAATTAACTGAGCACTCTATTTATTTACTTAGTTATTATCACATTATTAGTTTATTTGTTTAATAGTGAAATAAACATACACATAAAAAGAAAAATGCAAGTTGGCATTGCAGTCTCATTTCAAGATGTAAGGATTAGATGCCCATTTAGAAGAAAAAGCTATGGAACAGCCAGGAAAAATATAAGTAAATAAACGTCTATTTTTATAGACGTTTAAAAAATCTCAGAAGTAATAAACAGAGTACTCTGAAATTCATGGTAATATACAAAGTATATCAATTGATTGATTATTGTATGTGCCATCAAGTTGGTATTGACTCTTAACGAACACACAGATTTTCTCCATGACGATCTGTCCCTAACTAGGACCATCAGATCTTTCAGTGGTTCACCTATTGCCACTGTAACCAAGTCCATCCACCTTCCTGCTGTCTTCCTCTTCTTCTCTCTCCTTCCACCTTTACCAGCTTCAGAGCCTTCTCCAGAGAGCTCTAATTTTAGTCCCTTTTTTTTCACTGTGCTGCTTGATTTTTATTGCTACAGCTTGCAAATCCTTTGCATTTGCAGTTGTGTCATCAGCATAGTGCAGATTATTGATGTTTCTTCTTCCAGTGTTAAAACCACACTCATCTTCTTCCAATCCAGTTTCCCTTACTATTTATTCAGCATGTAAATTGAATAAATAAGAGCGAAATATACAGCCTTGTCTCACTCCTTTGCCAATCTGGACCCAGTCCATAACCACATCTGTCTGTACTGTAGCTTCATTACCTGTACAAAGGTTTTGCATGAGGTCAATGATATTTTCTGGGAAAGTATATCAAACAGTGCCAATAATAAACATGAATGCAGCAAAGCAATTAACAAACCTAGTATCATTTATCTAGATGTAACATATTTTACCATCGAGGAAGAATATTCAGAAGAATCCCACCTCCCAGCCACCTTTTGCACCTCATGCTTCTACTATCTCATTCTAGTCCACCACTTCCCAACTGTCTGGGATTGGGTAGCACCAGACTGAGACAGGCTGTTTCACTCATGAAAAGTCAACATCCCACATCCTTTGATTGCTTATAACTCATTCCATCAACTGTTCTGTGGGAAGGAGAGAGTGGAAAGGCAGGGTAAGACCATCCCCATAGCCTGCTCTGGTTGCCATCCATTACCAACAAGTGTCTTGTGGAAAGGTTCCTCAAATTTTGTTTTTAAATAATATGTATTGTTTGGGTGAAATTGTTTGAAAGATAATTTGGGAGGATTGTGATCCTGAACAACAGGAAATAAATACCTGCAATAAATAAATATGCAAATATTTAGGGTTTCATCTTTCTGTTTTTAATGTTTTGCTCTGTTCATTTTTGTTACATCTGTATGTACAGTTTAAACTGTAGGATGCCCTGAGTGCTCTATCTGGACAGGAATGCAACATATCCATCTAATAAATAAAGCAATAGATTCCTGAAAAACCAACAATTAACTCTGTAAATATGGTGTGTCTATAAATACCACACCATACAGTGTACTGTATCTATTCTATGTAGATTTCTCCTTGATATTGCCGAATAATTATTCATATCAGCAGTGGTTACATGTGTTTATAAATCAGCTTGGGATAATATGTAACTCTGGGCTCAAAATAACCAATTCTAATTACAGGTTGCTGAGCAGCTTATCAACCCATTTGGTGAAGATGATGATGATTTTGAAACCAATTGGTGCATTGATAGGAATCTCCAGGTGACACCCTTTTGCTTCAGCTGATGACTATTTTTTGCTGCCTTGCAACATCATAAGCTTACTTTTCTGCAATTTTTAACAAGGAGTAGCACAAGGTGTTGCATCCTGCTCCCACCTTTACAAATATTCTCCAGATCAAAGTAAAAACATCTACAGTTTTCAAATAGTTTCAAAACTATTTTATAGTTTCACTGTGCAAGCTCTCCTTCTATTCACTGCTGAGGGTTCCTCATTGCCAGTTCTGTCCTTTTTTTATCTTTATTTATATTTCAATTCCTGCTTAGACTTTTGTCTTAAGTTACTGTCAAGGGGTCTACAAAGGCCGCCTTCTTGTGTGCAACTGCAATTAATGCTACAATATGGAGCATTCAGAATATACTGTTGGTTGTTGTCCAGTAGAGTAAGATGCAGTTCCATGGCAAGGTTGCTGAAGCAATATTGGAGCTGTCCAGCAAGAAGTGTGAGCACAAATCTAGAGAGTGAGAAAGAAATGTTGTTCCAGCAATGTTCAGGTAGTAATATTAGAAAGCAATATATTTTAGAGCATAATTAAAGAACCATTCCAAACTATACTTAGGGTTTTTTCCCCTGTCTTGAGCACAGTCATTTCTGTTCCTGGGATTTTTAAATTATGCTGGTGGGAGTAGCCAGAGTGCATTAGATTTGGTGACCCTGTAGACTTCTCAGGTAGAATGTCTTCTATCGGGGTGACATGACATAAGCTGACTCTTTAATATGCATTGAGGTCCTGCAGCAGGATCTTCCCCTTCTGAGGCTGTCTAATTCTTATTCTAACTTGATTCATTCTGATTGGAACCTAAGGCTACAGCAAGGCTAGCTACTATATATCCAAGATCTAAAATACATCCACTAAGGATTCACTTCCTCTTAAATAGTAACCACATTTCAAACCTTTGGTCCAAAGAGGTACAGTTTGTTGCTGCTTTAAATAAAAATGATATGTTCATGTTGGGTATGCTAAGCTAATTGTGCAGTTCTCTGGATTGTGGCTTATATTTGAGATCTTTTAAATTGTGTGGCAGGTATTCTAATTCTTAATCATTTTTATAGGTTTCACTGTTGGCTGTTGATGAAATGCATATGAATCTACCAAGAATGAAAAAAGATATTTACTGGAATGATTCCTCAGCTCGTCCACCATATACATTAGCAGCTGCAGATTCCTGCATTCCATCTTTCCTTGGATCAACTATTGAAATGGGGTATGCAAATCTTCAATGACTTATCCTGCTTTTTCACATCCAAATGTGTTATATCATTAACAGTCTCTTCTTGTAAGTTTTTTAAAATAAACAAATAAAGCCAGATAGACAAGAGCCTGCCTTTCCCCTCATGTTCTTCCTCTAAAATCTTGTTTCCCCTAACACATTACCATTGGAAGTCTGTTAACAAGGAACATTTTTCAGTCACAATAACAAGGCTATGGAATTCCCTTTGATTACTTTTGGGCATTCTGATAAAAAAATGTCCTTTTTTTCCACTAGCAAATAAATGTTTTCTTTGCCTTGATCCTAGCTTTTAGTTACATTTTTAATGTAATTTAACTATGTGATATGAACTCAGGTAGGAATGAAAGATATGCCTGCTTCAGAGGACTCTTGTGGGGATAAAATGGATGGACCTACCATTCACTCAGCAGGAGGAAGAGTGGACAGATCAGACAAGTTCAAACATTTCTTTTTGGCTTACCAGAATTCACTGACTAAAACCATGAACAGCATTTAAGCAGATCATTTAAAATCAAAGGAACACTTCAGTGCTATATGAAATTCTTAGGTCAAATCCAACAGGTTCTCTTGAACATTTTAGAAAGATATAGTAAGAGGATTTGGGATCTGAATTTAATTAATCAACTTGGAAATGTATGTCATAAAATCCCCTTTAAATCTACTTTCAGTCATCAAGAATTGACTATAAAATTATTCATATATTCATATAATCTGGAATTCATCTAGAATTCCCCAGCATGCACAGTTATTATTAAGAATGTCAGGAACTGAAGTTTACATGGCTGGAAGAGATACAGTTGGGAGAAGCTGTACAGGTTTCTTTTTGGGAAGAGATACTGAATATGAATGGGATTTTTTTCTCCTTAAGAAAAAAATATACTCCCACGTTTTGATTTTGAGGGCAGGTTTATGTTGGTTTGCTTTTTTGCTTTGTATTTTTTTATTCTGATGTTTCATTTTGTTCAATAAAAAGTAATAAAAACTTTTTCAGACAAAGAAAAATGAGATATGTATAATATATAATAAAATAATGGCATAGATATTGCTCTATGAGAGCCAGTTTGGTGTAATAACTAAGGTGCTGGCCTAGAAACCAGGAGACTTTGGGACTTCTAGGCCTTCCTAGGGCACGGAAACCAGCTGGGTGACTTTGGGCCACTCACTGTCTCTCAGTCCAACCCACCTCACAGGGTGGTGTTGTGGGGAAAATAGGAGACAAGGATATTAAGTATATTTGCTGCCTTGAGTTATATATAAACAGGAGAGAATTATTATTATTATTATTATTATTATTATTATTATTATTATTTATTTAAAAAATAACTGGTTGACTGCAGATCTAATAATATGACTGTAACAGCATTTGAACTATTTTTGCATTTAAATCATTTCTTAAGCAATTGTTTCCAATGACAAAGTTCAAATAGGATCTGCAAAATGTTGCAAGAGGAAGTGCTTGTGTTCTGTCTGGTAGCCAGCCAGCCATGCCTCTTCAAAGAAAATCCACTGCATTACCCCTTCCTTTCTCATTCTCCCTACTCAGGAATGATCATTCGGCCTATTCAGGTTTTACTGTGGTTGTTTGAGGATTGACAGTTCCATTTCTCCTTACAGAGTTTTTTCCTTTGTCTGTGGTAAAGTTCAAAGTTCTCCCAAGGCTCTGGATGTAGTTTCCATTTTATGGATGAGGTTGGGCTGCCTAGGCATGCACACTCAGAGACCTCAGTTTGCTCTTATGTACGTAATAAACATACATGAAATGAATGTTGCATGTTTTTTCTTGCAGCCTGGCAGACAGCCAGTTCTCCCATGCAGAAAACTGGCTCTGGGATGATGATAAACCCAGAAGGCAGCGTTCGGTGCTGCGAAAAGTGAAGCGCTTTCTGAGTGTCCGAGAAGTCTCTCCTTCCCCCAGCAGGAGGACCTACCAACGACAGTCAAGTGAAAGCTCAATTTTTTTCCCCTCACATGAAATGCATCATATCGATACTTTGCTGGAAATGCACTCTAGAGGGAGACACTTCCCCTTAAATGCCAGGAAAATTCATGACTGGCCTGATAAGAATGGAAAAATGCATGGAAGTATAGATCTTAAAGTTATTCGAGAAACCAGCAAGAATGATGCTCCAGAGACCTCCTACCAATCCAGAATGGATAAGAGAATTACCAAAGCAAGCTCACCAGTGGTTGAAAAGGCTCTTGTCAAAACTGAGAACAAAGAAACCAGAGTGGATTCACAGATGCACAACGTCTCCCATGTCATGACAGGAAGAGATTTTGGCAGCCAAAGTGAGTCAGAGACAGACTCTGAAGGACTTGTGCTGACCCACTGTGGATCACCCAATAGTAATGCAGATTTGTTGGTAACGCCTTCAGAAACAAAACCTCTTCATATGGAATCCAAGCAGCAGGATTCATCCTTGGGCATGCCGAAAGGAGATAAATCACCCTCATCTCAAAAGTCATCTGTCAATACAGCAGATAATCAAAGATGGAGATTCCCAGATGTTCTTGCCCAACATGAGGTGCTCAGTACCAAAGAACTGGCAACTTCCTCTGAAAAAAGCAACTTAAGCACAGAAAGCACACCGGCTTCTAGTCCTACTTCTCCAAATACACTTGACATACGCTACTTACTAGAGCAAGCAGATATTAAAGAAACCGATATTCTTCACATAGCTGAGTTTAACAATGATCTCCACTCTACTAAAGATCACCTCTGACAAATAGAAAGCTATGGACTCATGGTTTTGTTATGAACTCCTGGAATGCAGAATGTTAATTTCCCTTGGAGAAACAAAGCTTTGCAGCCTGCACAACGTCTAACCTACTATGTTTTTTCAATGCTTTTATTTTGATAAAATCAATTTAAAAATGTTTGAACCTACTTTTATTTTAGATAGATGTAAATGCAAATCAAACAGGATTAAGATATAGTGGAGTATATGTCAGAAGGAGTGAGAGAGAGGGAAGGATAACTAAAGTTCAAGAAACTGGCATTCTGTCTCTTTATAAGTAGCCTCATTCATTTGTTAGTAAACTATGAGTATTTAACAGTGAACACTCCCTCTAAAACCCATCCCTAGCTGACATTGCTTAAATAAAGGAAAACTTTTGCAGGTATGACAACTTGCATTTTGACTTCCATGTAAGCAAAGACCCTCAGAACAGGGTGCTTGAACTGCTCTGAACAGCAGAAACAAATAATGATAATAAAAAATTATGAGGTTCCCCCAAGGCAAGTATGAACTAGACAGTAGTTTCCACGGACTTAAACAAATGTGACTAAGAACTAGACTCTTTGTAATTAAAGAATAAAAGAAATTACAACCAATGAGAATCTTTAAACAGGTGGGAGAGGTAGTACAGAAATCATACCCACTCTTGCTTCAAATCCTTCTTCCCCCTATATAAAGATACTTTTGGCCTTCCTTTTCTTACACTCCCTCTTAACAGTTCATTGGAGGCAGTTGCTTGTTTGCATTCTCTGCACTGCTGCTCTGAGAAACTCCCGGAGAATAACCTGTCTCTAACAAATTCTTGCATTCCTGTGTCCTTAAGATCCATTTCTATTGTGAAAAGACTGAAAAGTGGTCAGGGTAGCACTGATTTTTTTAAAGTCTTGGCCTACTGCCAAAATATCAATGAAATTGTTGTTTGTGGGAAAATATTCCATGGTTGGGATGACATCTCAAAGAAATGCATGTCATCATTTCATGTATTTTTTGGTATGGGGGGGAAATGGGCATTTAATGAGAGAAAAGCATAAAGGAGAGTTCTCTACCACCTTCAGGCCACCATCAGACACTCTGAGTGTCAAGCACAGAGGGAAAGCCAAAAAGTGACTGGTTTCATGCTGCTGCCTGAGAAACTATTGAAATTCAGGTGCCTCCATTGGAACAGAATCCATGATTTAGTGCTCAGTAGGATCTTAATTTTCAGGCAGGTGAAAACGAAGTGGTCAAATGAACTTAAAACAGAAAGACTCAGAAGATTGTTTTCTTGATCAACTTTATTTTATTTGTACATCTGAAACTCCAAACAGATTGAACAAAAGGAGGATTAAGGAGAAATGATAGCTCTGAACATATTTGGCCTATGAAAAATAATGTTGGTGAGAAGTGCAGTATTCGTATGGAGAGATGGTATTTGAAAGTGGCTGATTTGGGGTCTTAGTAGCGTTATGAGGAGTAAATCTTATATAGGTTTTGGCAATTCTACATTTGCAATTCTACTTTTAAGCCGCCTTAACTAGCATAGTCTTTTAATTTTACCAAGAACAAGTCTCTCTGATTTTAATGAAACAAACTCACATGTAAGTATGCATTGGATAGTAGTCTTAAATATCCTGCCTATCTTCATGGCAGGGGAAGGGAATCTTATCCAGCCGCACATCCAGCTAATTACAGTGTACCAATGCCTGAGTCTACATTGAAGAAAAGGCCCTTCCCTCTGCTGAAGAGCTGCCCTCTGTCAGCAATGAGCTGGGAAATGGAAAAGAATCTAGCAAAACAGGTCAGGAAATGCCATTGGCCAGATCAAGCCTGCCAGACAATTGTCCTTTCTGCCAACTGTAATACAAGAAACATAGTTATTCCAGACAAATAACTTTTCACTTACCAGTTTGGTAGTAATAATCTAGTCAACAGAATTACATGTCACCTCAGAACAAAAGAAGTTTAGTTTACTTCAGTGATGTCTATTCCCAGCTAAGTATATATAGGACTGGCTACTGTCCTTTGCACACAAAAATGGACATACATTGTGATCCAAGTAAATGTAAATTAGCTAAGCTAATTAAAACTTTCTTCAGCTATTTCTGGCATGGCTCCTTAACAGGTTTTGAGGTTTCAATCATAAATAGATCTCCAGTCAGGTATCCTGTTAGCCCTGACACATCTGACAGTCAGCAGATTGGAAAAAACCACTATACCTCTAGCATAAATACATCAAGATCAGAGTCCACCTGTGAAAGTTGTCTCCAGATAGTTAAATCTTCTTACACTTTCTGCTCCCCATTCTCTCTGCACGCATCAGAAGCAATTCTTGTTCATTGTGTGAAAGATAAAATGATCAATATTAACTCTGCCAGTGCTGCTTTACTATTGCTGTTGATTTATTTTCTTTCCTTTAGGAGCTGACTTTGCAAAGCCAACTCTATCATTCCCACGATCAAAAACACAGTAAAAAGCTGACATAAATATATCTCCTAGAATCCACATTGGTGCTTCATTAGACATGAGATCCAACGGTTGGAAACCACTGAGACACAAGGCCTCTTCTCTGCTTTTTTCCTGCCAAAGAGAAACAAAGAACTGCCATTGGGTAACATGTGCTGGACCTGAAACGGGGCTGTGGCCATGAGAAAGTTGGCTCGTCCCTTTAACTAAAGGGTGTGAAATTGTTTTTGAACTAATACATGTAGTAAAACTTATTTAATATTCAAAATTCACCCTTGTCCAATTTTAAAATATAGCTCATCAACAATTTTGAAAACTTTTTCATGTTAATTCAACATTTCTCTCTCTCTCTCTCTCTCTCTCTCTCTCTTCCTTCCTTCCTTCCTTCCTTCCTTCCTTCCTTCCTTCCTTTTGCCTTCAAGTCAGTGTTGACTCCTAGCAACTGCCTGGACTAGTCCCTATAGTTTTCTTGACAAGGTTTTCAGAAATGGTTTGCAATTGCCTCCTTCCTAGGGCTGAGAGAGAGTAACTGGCCCAAGGTCACCTAGCTGGCTCTGGGCCTAAGATGGGACTAGAACTCATAGTCTCCTGGTTTCTAGCCTGATGGCTCCCTCTGACCACAGCTGCCAAACTTAGTAGTCTGATTTCCCCCATTAGCCTTAGCAAGTTAATAAGTCCTGTAATATACTTGAGTTTTAAAATAATAGTAACAAATGCCCCACACCCAGGAAAAGCAGAAAATCCTGGTACTACCCACATTGGAAGCAAGGCTCCAACCACTGTGGTCTTCACTTCCAAAAAAATGTAGGTGTAATCATGAGTTGCCAAGACATAGTCTACCTTATGAACAAAGGATGCCATTCAGGCAACTTCAGAAAGTCAGCTGACACTATGCATGAGGTTGGTCAACATGTGATTCTCCAGATGTTTCTCAATTACAGCTTCCAGAATCATTCCCTAATAGCCATGTTCACTTGAACTGCTTGGAAGAAGGGTCACCATTTGCTCTTTTCTCTCTCCTGGGAGCCAACTAGGGTACAGCAGGCCCATTACATTTCTTGCAGCCAAATCAACTGCTCACTCTGGATACTTGCTCTTGGACTAAAGTTTGGAAACATACCTTAATTATATATTGCTGTGCTGTTAATCTGAATTCTTTCTGCCCAATGGTAAAGCTTATTGAGGGCAGACTGGAAAGTCTTCTGCAGTCCACAAGAAACTGTAACATAAATCAAAGCATTCCTTTAAAGTTTTGATCGCCATTTACACTAACTTGTAAAGTGGCATATAGGTGTCGTACATCTGAGAAACCAACAAAAAGACATCTTCTTGTTCCTGATAATTCCTGACATCTGATCATCCATTGCATCTGAATATGGAAGCTTCATTTTTAGCAATTAAGTATAACGGTAAATGCTAGATTTATCTAGATCTATTTTCCACAGTATAAGCCAAAGAACTGATACAGTGACTTACTGAAAGCAGTGTAAGGAGATATTGTAACTAGTAAAGAGGCAATATTTTGTCATAAGAATGCAGTCTCCACAAATTGCTCTTCCCCTGAGTACAGCTGGGTGTGCAACGTCCAATCTGATGAGCACAAGGAAGTGACAGGGCTGGATAGAGCCACCCTATGTTCTTTGACAAAGAGCTACAGATGCTGCTGGCATAAAGTTAAACTGACCATAAGTAACAGAGAGTTGGCCAACAAAGCAATACAGCCATACAAATCTTTGAAAGAATGGCTAAAGAACCAAGGGGAACTTCTTGAATCATTAAAACAGCTATGTTCTTTGCAAGGCTCATACCCTAGTAAAACCATCCAAAGAGATAGTTTGCAGTGTGTGGGCCTGTGTACTGAACATTTCTTTAAAACTGTTAAAACAATCGTGTGAGCCTTACAAAGGATGTAATTGCTTTAATGGTTCAAAACAAGGTCCTACATGCATGTCATACATGTGAAACACCATTTTCAGAGGTGTGCACAGCTGCTCACTAGCCACATGCTGCATATCAAGGGCAGCAGTGACAGAAACAAGCTTTATTATCAAGCTAGTCAAAGGGGCCAATCAATATAGGTGATGATGTGCAGTCATCTGTCAGTTATGATTTAAGTGGAATAATCTTAAGAGGGAAGTACAGTTCTGGGGCTACACAGTGGAGTTCCTAACTTTAGCAATTCTTTTCCTCCTATAAAGATGGTGAATGTGTGAAAGATATTAAAAATTTCTGCCATGAAACTTACTCAAATGCACTACATTAGATTGGACTGTTATCCCAGTCTTAAAAAGAATTCACAGCCACAGCTAAATACAGTAACAACCTTAAACTATACCAGTATCGCAGAACTCATAATCATGTAAACACAACAGATGGGAGCAAAAGGTCATCAAAACTTTTCAAAGGAGATCTGCATGAATTAGAACAACTTAAATAGGAACAATATTAAATAATTGATTATGGCTTTCAGTCCAGAAAGGCACTGAGTGCTTTCAAACGATGGTGGCTTTCAGAACCAGCAGTTGTTGCACTGTCACTTGTTATGAATATCAGAGGTTTTTCCCATGACTTGCATAAAGTCTGTCTACTAGTTCGTCAGCCAGCATAAAACTATACTAGTATAAAATTTCTTCTGTAACAATTCCTATCCTGCTACAGGACAAATGCCTCCAAATGATTGTGCCCATATTTACCATGAGCAGGGGAAGTTAAGGAAGAGGAGTGGTGGATTGTCTCCCACCCCTCTCTACCAAATGTCACCAGCCAGTGGGAAAATATCCATTAATCTCTTTTCACAACAGGAACATGGAAAAGGCTGGAGGGCAAGTGAGCATCTGTCAAAAGTAGTTCCAGGCTTTCCACAAACTCTAGTGGGAGCTAATTCTTTACCTTTCCGCACCTATCAGCAGGTCTGAAAAACAGGGTTGAACAGTAAAGAGGAAAAGATCCTGCTTCACTACATGTGCTCCCCAGCTCCTTTCAGCTGGTTTTTACATTCCTCCTGAGGACAGATTTACCACTATTTAGAAGAACATGAACCTGCATTCAAAAGTAGACAAACTAACAGCTGACCAATGGGGAGAGATTGCTCAAAATTCACTCCCACTTTGCTTGCAACTTCCCCCTTCGCATTTCTCAATTGTTAAGTCAAGCAACTTTTTACATGGGTTTAGCATTCTTCTGAAAAAGTGATTAAAGCCATGTTCAAAAGCAGCCAGAACAACAATGCAGGCCCATAGGAAAGACTGTGCCATGAAGCAGCAGAGGAAGAACTAGCATTTCCTCATTATCCCTCTTAACCCCACAAGCTTATCCCTCACTTCCACCGCTGGTCTGCTGCTATTTGAGCTGATCCAGGTCCCCAAGCTGGGGAATTGGATCAGAGATCTGATGGATAAAAGGGAGAGGCTGATTTTAAAGTTATGGGTTGCCTTGCTGCCCTGTGAAGAATGACCTGGAGGAGAGCAAAATCCAGATGAGAGTAAAGATACAGCAAGCCCTCTTTAAGTGGTCATCCAAATGTTTGCAGCTCAAACCTGATAGCCCTAGGCTGGCCAGTTCATCTAACCATCTTCCATTTAGTACCTTCCCCTATATGCTGGAACAACTTGTTCCAAGTCAGCATGGCCAGAATTATTGGAGATTATGAATTTGGCAATGCTGGCTTAGTATTATGACCTCAGTAGTCCAACATTCTTGGAGAGCACCGAGTTGGCCAAGACTTGTAACACTGTATTAATTCATAGCCAGAATAATCAAGAATAATCAAGATACTGTAGGTGGTCAAACAAAACTAGAATCTTGTGGCTTGATAAATATTTTTAAGCATGCAAATGCATTTAACATAATAAACAAAAACTTCATTTTTTATTTTACATTTCAGCAAAACAAATCTTTGTGTTTTAGTATGTATCTTATTTTGAAAGTTCTTTTTCTCTTTTAATATGATTGTGTCACCATCATATCAACAGTTTTTATCCTGTCCAGCCCAGCATTTTATTTACCTCTCCAGGAGAATTGGGGACAGCTCCAATTTTTGCTTGTAGTTTTTTTATATCATGGAATGGACCAGTAATAAGAGAGGTTCCTGAATCTACGATAGCTTCACAGCCATTTTTACAAGCTGTGATCTGTCCCTGGATTTTCACACTGCATTATTGGATGTGGGAAGGATGAAAGGGATGGGGGGGAGGGAAAAGTGCAAACATTCATAGTCTTGAAACAGACTGCAAGTAGTTGGAATAGATGAATACAAAAACAAAATTAAATAGCTAAAGAAACAGCCAACCTCAGATCTTTCTTCCTCTCTCTGTATTACACACCCACACACTCACACACACACATTCATAAACGTTACGTCTGTATTCTACATTAATGTCATTTGTATTTTTGCATATTGTATAGAAAAAATAATACTTCAATCTCACATGTACCTGTTGCAAAATTCTGTAATAGAATGTATGCTTTGGCAAATATATACTGTATTATCATCTAACCCATGCAAGTATGCAATTTATTTTATTTATAATGGGAACAGAAGAAAACCATGCTTCTGGTTTTCTTGAATAAACAAAAATATCCAGTGATATTCAAAGGAAACACCTTGGGATTGCTTTCTCTGTGAACTGTCTCTTCTGGAAAAGTTTTTATAAGTGAAAATATTAAAAGAAAATTAAATCATATAGTTAAACTAAGTCTGCTCTGCAATAAAATTATAGTTATATAAAAATTTACCCACACAAAAAATTATGAACGCCTATGTAAAATGCCCAACCTATAATTGTTTTTCCTTTGGAGGTGGGAGGTGAGCAATGTTTAAAAAATCATGAAAGAACAAATTGCACAATAAATGCCCCAGCTAGCTTGGTTGTCATGGCCCTGCTAGACATGCCCTCTGATGAGCAGGATGGTGAGAAAGTGGCATCCGGGGCATCAGGATCGTCTTGGCATGGGCGGTTCCAGTAACGATGGCGTAACAGCAGAACCAACAACTCCACTCTCACTGATGCAGTTCCAGGCAGCCCCAGGACTCCTTGCCAGCACCCGCAGCCCCTCAGACTCTGAAGTCCAGCCACCAGTCCAAACCAGAGGCGGATGATAAAGATTCAGCCACAGAGAGAACTACTCCGTAGTTTGGAAAGACTTGCCAGGAA
Source organism: Python bivittatus (assembly GCF_059951505.1). Lineage (NCBI taxonomy): Eukaryota > Metazoa > Chordata > Lepidosauria > Squamata > Pythonidae > Python > Python bivittatus. The sequence goes on along the minus strand of NW_028277058.1, from coordinate 20,777,042 downwards.
ACAAGACAACAGAAGAGCCAACTGCTGCAGCTGTGTATTAGATGGAGGCTCAGCAGGACTGGTGTACTGGCCTCCCTTCCTGGGAGAAGATGCTGAGAACAACTGTTCAAGCCTCAGCTCTGTCACATTTACTGGCTGTGCCTTGGATTCCCCCTCACTGTGGCTCTTGTCTTGTCACTCATTTATTGGATTCCTGGTCTCTGTCTATGCTAAGCCTGTGACTATGTTTACAGTTGCCGTCATAACATATTGCTAAAAAGGACTCTTTTCTTTTAAAAATTCTTCCTGAGCTCAGAGATCACTGGACTGTGGCAGGCATCCAGCTTGCTCTCTTGTTGGCTGGCAGCCAGCAGTGCAGGCACAGAAACTTGGTTCTCATACTCAAGCATGGGCATAATATTTGTAGATAGGTTATGTTTGGTCTGCTTCATCAGGGGTCAGAAGTTGTTTCTATTACACCTACCTCAAGATTTCTGTTTTAGCAAACTTACTTGTCAATATGAATTTGCCAGTACATTTTCTGAGTGACAGGAACCCAGTGAATGGGTCCATTGTAGAGAGAATGGTCTACACCTCCAAATATCAGTTCACCCCCATCCTCAATGCCATCTCTAAAACAATGAAAAGCAAATGCTGATGAGTACAAAATGCAGTTGTTAAACTGAATAAGAGGAAAATATCTGAAATAAAATTAGGGATGGTAAAGAAACCTGTTATGGATTTATTTTCAAGAAAAACGGTGTAACCTGCCAAAATGGAAGTGGTTGTAGCATGAATCAGCAAATTATTAGCATCTATCTCAAAATATTTCTCAGCTCAAAATTGTATACAAATGGTGCATATTCGGGGAAGTTTCATGCAATGAATATATATTTGGGAAAGTTGTGTATAATATATACAACTGGAAATGCTGTATACAGATACAAATAAATTAGGGAATATGCTTGTAGGACATGTAATAATCTATACTTAGAAAAAGTTGCTCATAGAAACATAGATTTTCTTATTTTAAAAAAAAAACATGCAGGGTAATGCAGAGCTTTGATCAAACAGGCTGGCTGAAATTAACAGGTAATCGTGTTGTTGTGATTTGGTGGCTTATTTTCAGAGAAGGAAACCCCAGTGGCTGCCAAGCAAGAGTTTTCCAACTGTATTTATCTAAGAGCTGTGAGTAATGTATCCCAGAATATATAATACAGAGTTAGATGAACCAATAATCTGGTATATGTATCATTTTTTGAGGAGAGCTGGACCATTCCCCCAAAGAGGCAATACTATGTGGATTAAGTAATTCTTGAGTAGATGTTGATCAACTGGTGCATCTGTTTCTCCTCCATTCATATATATTAATGTTCTCCCTTCTTTTCACGTCAAAATACTGACCTGTTCAGAAAGAAGGAAAACACAGGTTCTTCAACCAAATGCTGCTTCATTATATTGTCAAAGACTGGAAGAGCCTCCACCACTGACAAATTAGGATAGGCCAAGCCCAACACCCCATCGAAACTTGCGGAGATAAAAGTGGCGCCCGGCTCATAGACAGATTCACCAAAGTCTTGGGCCTCAATGGAAATGTTGCTAATCTGTTCATTGATTGTAAAAGAAAAACAATATGAAAAAGATACTGTAACTGCATAGCAAGTGAACCATTTCAAGGGAATTCCTCAGCTCTCATTGTTTTTAAAGAGGTAATGATAAAATCACCATCAGATCAAGCTTTACTCTTAATGACTTCATGAATGTGTCTATGTGGTTTTCTCGGCAACAGTACAGATGTAGTTTGGTATTGCCTTCTTCTGGAATGTTTTTTCAACTTCTGAAGGTATCCTACTACCCTCATCCAAGTATTAACCATTTCTAACACTGCTTAACTTTTTGAGATGAGCCTGTTATTAAATTGTATTCCTCTTAAAGACACAAGAAATAATGATGGTATTATTGCTATATCATCAACACGCACTTTTATTCATAAAGATCTCCTTTTCTAAGCAAGATATGGGAAGATATAATATTCGTTTGGGTCTCAGAAGGACAATATAAAAAGAAATGGTGGTTCAGGGTGATTCAGTACTATTCACAAATTCAGTATTGCTTTACCGTGGTTGTTTGAACATTCTTTGCATCCTGGCCTTTGCATTTCCAAAATTGCTAATAAATGGGTTCCAGTTGTAAGAAATTAAAATACATTGTTTTACTATCTAGGAATAAAATTAACTCATAATAAAATCATATTATATGCTTATTGGACTTCTCAAATAATGTTCAAAAAAGGTGGAAATCAGGTTTGTTATGTTGGTGTGGCTGTTGGACATATATGATTTGGTCTTTTCTGTCCATTTTCTTTTCTTTTGTTTTTTGGCTTCAAGTTCTTACATAGGTTAACATAACTTTGGGGGGAAATATAGTAATCAAAAATGTAAATGTGGTGTTGACTTATACTCCCAAATTATGGAATTGATATTTTATGAAAATTCTGGCTTTTGCAAGCTTGGGACTCAGCAATATTTATTTATTTGTTTGTTTAATTTGATGGCACCTGACTTCAAACAACTCTGGACAGCTCACAATATACCAAAAAATATAAAAGCAATATATAAAAACAGACAACAAAACAAGACTCAGACAAATAAAAAGAAATAAAAGCAAGATGGTGAATCTAGCAAACCCCAAAACACCCCACCAACAATTAACATCCAGTGAAGGGGGCACCAACCACTGTAGTCCAAGGCCTGGGAGAACAGCCAGGTCTTTATGGCACTTTGGAATGTCAACAGGGTGGGAGCCATCTGGATCTCTGGAGGAACGTCATTTTAAAGGGCAGACATTGATTCCTGGGTCCTGATAGATGACACTGTTTAATCAAACAAAGTGGGAGTGTGTGCCAACTCTGTCAGCTCAAATTCACTGGGCAGACACCATAGGAAATAGGTAGTTCCTCAGACAAAGAGGACTATCCCAAGTAGGGCCTTATAGGTCATAACCAAGACCTTGAATCTCACCCACAAGCAAATTGGCAACCAGTGCAGTTCAGAGGGCAGAGATATCACATAGCATACCAGGGCATGCCCATAACTACCACATTCTGGACCAGTTGATGCTTCTGAGTGGTCTTCAAAAGCAACCCCATGTGGAGTAAATTGCAATGGTCAGGTTGTGAAGTGACTAGGGTATGAGTGACTGACTGAAAGATCTCCCAGTCCAGGAAAGGGTGCAACTGGCACACCAGATGAAGCTGTGTAAAAACCTTCCTGGTTATTGCTGCCACCTGCTCATCAAGCAGGAAGTGTGAGTCCATGAAAACCTCCTTGAATGGGGAAGTGCTACCCTATCCAAGGTCAAAGATGGAATATCCCCAGAACCAGGTGGCTTCAAAACCCACAGTCAGTCAGTCTTGGTAGGACTGAGATGGATACTCCTACATAAATGGAAAGAAATTAAAACCTCTGATGTTAAAAAATGGATTCAAGACATGTGTTCCCTATCAATTTTTGAAGTGTCTTTATATTGTTAAATGATGAGATGGAGCAATATGTTTTTATGTGGTCTAGATTTAATAATATGTTAAAGGGCTTAGCTAGTTATGTATGAATATTATATGAATCCCTTTTTTCCTCTCAGTTTTAATTCACTTTAATCACTATTATTGATGCATTTAATCACTATTATGTATTAATTTCTTTTTTGGCTGTATAGTCACTGTAGTATCATTTTTTCCTATTTATTATATTTTGGTTGATATATTTCACCAGAGACCAAGAGAAAGAGAGAGCAGTAGCAATATTTGGCATCAAATGAGAGGGGACTCAAGGAACCACACCATGACTCCAAAGGTGACACAGCAGTGCTATCTGTTTCTATTAGAACATAATTCCATCCATCTTTTCTTCTGTCTTCCCCCACCTTTCTCTTTCTAGCTTTATACATTCTAACTCCAGAAAAGCAGTATTCATTTCCCATGCAAGCCTTATTTCCTCGGGATATTATTATTCCTGGCTCCTTTGCTCCCCTAACAAGAAGGTTTCTAATTTCAGTAGTACCCAGTGGTGCCAGAGCTAAGATGCTCTGAATATGTTCAAGCTAAATCTCACCAGGGAGTTAGCAACATATATTGCAATCTTTCCAAGCCTTCCTTCAAAACTTTAGTTGAATTCTTTTTAGAAGAGAATTGGCCATATTTATCTCCAGCAATTTATTTCTTAATTCTAGTAGATACACATTCTCAGAAAACATAAAACCTTTGAAGATAACAGCAGTTCTCTCACCTGGACTATGTCTTTGGAAGAAATGCCCATGAGATGCCCAGTGCCATATCGCAGAGAAAAGTGCCGCCCTCCATGTTTATAGGAATGTGACAAAAATGATTTGAATTTTTGATGTATTCCTGTAAAAATAAAGTGTGCTCTTAACCCATTACTTCTTCCTGAAAGTAGAATTAACTTTTTAAAATATTCCTCATCAAAAAGGGTTCCATGTCCATGAGAGATCATTGCATTGGGGCAAGTCATGCACAAAATTTAGCAATTCTTTCCCCTTGTTTCCTATATAATGGCAGAATTATCTAGTGCATAATTTGGACTTTTCATTGTTGACTTTATTTAAATACTTGAACGATATAAATATTTATTACCACAAGCATCACTGATGCAATACGCTGATGGTACCCAAAAATCAGCAGATCCAGTGTCAAATATCACAGTGAATTTCTGAGGAGTGGTGCCAATGCTCACTTCTCCATAGTATTGGGCCTAGGGGGGAAAAGGCATCAGTTCAGTAGTCAGTCATCTACTAACTCACAACTTGCTCTAAACCCCTTTCAATCCTAAGCTCTCAGCCCAGGCACTTTGTAAGAAAGGACAGTATGCTGGCTGGGGAATTCTGGGAGCTAAAGTCCACATATCTTCAAGCTGCCAAGGTTGAGAAAAACTGATATGGAGGGTTTCTCTCATAGCTAGCCTTCCCAACTGTAAAATATTAGAATGAATTGTTTTTGACCAAAGTCTTATGCAGAACCTATTAATCATCTGGAGAATTTTTTAGTTTGAAACGCTGATACCTAAAATTTCAACTTCAGCTTCAGAATTATTATTTTGTAAATACAGAAGATCAGTTATGGGTTTAGAAAGGGCATTGGCTCCACTGTGCCCTCTGCTCTCTAACGGGCATCTAGCTCTGATTAGTAGACTCTGTGATTGTGATAAAAACACTTAATGGAACCCATGAGCCTAAAGTCTAGCATACTATTAGCACAGACAATGTTATAATAGCTCAGATAAAGGGAGTTGATTTTTGCTAGTTCTTTCAGCTCCACATGCCACCTTTAACACTATTTGGGTTGCTTCCCAGCCCTTAACAAAAAACATTCAGGGAGCATAGGAGGAACTGACAGAAACCCTTCCATTAATAGAAGTTCCTTCTACATCAAAGATCTTTTCAGGAAATCAGTGCACAACTGGATTCGACTTACTATGTTTTTATTACCTATTTCTTTACCTGCTTTTAATTTGCATTATAAATGTAAACCATAAAATAGTCTGAATCCAAAGTCTGTGTTCGTGAAATGGGATTTCCCCATTTGTTCCCCCATAGCTTATTTTGGTTTCCAAAAGCTTTTCCTGTAGGTCTGAGAAGGTTGCTTGGGAAAACCCCAAAAAGTTGCATGGGAAGCAGGGTACAGCAGAAAGGAGAAATAAGGAAAAAAGGTCAGTGCATGGCAACTCACAGAAGGCATTTTGAGCAGTACAGAAGTACGTTGTGGGTGGAGGGGACAATATTGTGTGGAGTGCTGAACCCTAATCAGTAAAATAAACTCTACTATTGGTTGTGGTTATTGTTGTTGTTTTGGGGTTTGGTTTGTTGTTGTTTGCATACTCAAATTAATTCTGTATAATAGAACTTGGTCATGCATTTTGTGAGGTGCATATGTGTTTCTATACAAATATTTGTATTAGGGTTTTTTTTTTAAATTTCCATTTATATTCTGCCATTATACCTATATGGCACTCAACTATAGTCAAGCATAAATACTTAAGATGTTGAAAGTATCACTGTAAACTAATTCAGATTGAACAGGGCTGGCTAATAGGAAGGTCTTAACTCCTATTCCAGAACTGGAAAAAGTGGAGACTGAGTTCAGTTCCTGGATGCAGCACAGAGGCAGTGTAGGGAAAGGTCTCTCCCATATATATGCCTGGCAAGAAGACCTCAGAGAGTGAGGGCATCTGAAGAGAACCTCTCTTCCTGATCTTGGTGTTTATTACAGGTCAGGTGGTGCCACAGGTAATCAGGGTTTTTTGTCTAGGGCTTTAAATGTTAAAAACAATGCTTTAAATGGTAGCCAGAAAGCAACTGCCAACCACTGTGGACCTTTAATGTGGATTCAATTTACTCTCAGTACTGTGCACCAGTTAGCTGCCTGGCTGCTAGATTTTACACCAAGGGCAGCATTGGATACCTCAAGGATTGCCCAATACGAAATACATTATAGTAGTAAGTGAGCCCTGGGAACTTTGGCCACGTCAAGCAGCTCAGGACTGGTTACGTAAGGCACCGTGCAAATATACTCCTTGCGGTCCTTGTCACGTGGGAATCCAAAGCTATCTGTGGGGTCAAGGGGCAAACTGTGGAATTGCTTTTTTCAGGGGGAGCACAACTCCATTCAAAACCACTAAAGCACCACTCAACAAAGGATGGTTTTCTGTTCACCAGTAGTTTTCCCATCCTATCTGGATTGAGTTTTAATTCACTTGGTCTCATCCAGCCCATTATCAAACTTAGGCAACTGTCAAGGAGGTCAGAGCATCCTGTGCAGATAGCTCCAGAGATGGGTGTCATCAGCATACCGGTGACATCTCACTCCACATGAACTCTGCAGCAATTACATGTATTGTGAAGCTTGAAAAAATCCTGAGGTTGATAAAAAAAAAGTGAGCCATTGAATCTGAGATGTCAAGAGAGAATCAGTCACTGTTGCCTTCAGAGGTTTATCAGGATTCCTCTCCATACCAACCCAGAGACCATCATAATCACAGCTCACAATCTATTTTTAGGAATTAACCATCATTGGCATCTGCCAGATTATGACATGATTGTGTGTGCCAAGAATATTATCAGTGAGTTTAACTGTGAGTATCTGATTGGTATTTTCATTGCTTTGATTGGTAATTCTTACAAAAAAATTGACTAAAGTTGAGTGCAGGGCATGATAGCTAGGGGAAAAAACTCTGTAGTGTCCCCCTTCTTTTGGTGCACTAAGTCCATGTTTATTTTGCTGAATGGTTGACCCAGGGCTGTCCCAGCCTATTCTTTTCATTCCGCTGTCTAGGAATATACTCACATTCATGTAATCATGAAGCTTTTCCTTTGCAGTTCCCATGGACAAAAGAATCTCAGATGGAAAGCAACGATGGTACTTCTGAGCAAAACGTTCAGGCAAATTATCCCTCCAAAACTGCCCCAGTTCTCCTCTTTTTCGAAGTACATGTCGGATAGAATTGAACTGGACTACTGGAACCCTGATTGAATAATATAAACACAGATTTGAATGTTGGCACTGCCACTTACCAAATGTCAGGATTTGCATTGTCTCCCTGCTTTGTGGATTGGTGAACTCATTGGTACTATTATCAAAGTACATTGTGCATGGGCTTTATCTCATATAATCCTTAGTTTAATTGGACATATTCACTGGAAGTGAACCATTTAGAGATTGTCCATGAGAAAAAGTGGCCACTGACAATTAAAAAGTAAGCTACCTGTTATATGCAATCCATCTAGTGAGATGCTGGTCTTGGATGCAGTATGGGGCACTCTGTGCCAGTTCAGCCTGGAAGATCTCAGGCCTCAGAAGTGTGTCTTAGTCTTAGTCGGTAGCAATCACTGTCTGGAGCTGAGGGAGACTCACTGTTGGACTTGCCAAATGGACCCTCTTTCAACCCAAAATATTAGCTAAAAAAATTAAACATAACAGGGTAGCTTATGGAAGAAGGAAATTATGATGTAACCCTAAAGAAAGACGGTAAAATACAAATGCATTTGTAACTGCTGTCAAAAAGTTCAGAAGCTGCTTCTTTATAATCTTTTTTTCTTTTTCTTTTTCTTTTTCTCTTTTCTTTTTATTTCTTTTTATTTTATCTTTTTCTATTTTACTTATTCACTATTCTTTTTTATTTTATTTGTTTCTTTCTTAATATTTGTATTGCTTTTATTATGTTAAAAATTATATTATATATACACACACATACATACATATATATATATGAACCATAACAATTGAGAGGCTCAGTAGGACTTGTCTACATGTACCATGTCACCTAGTTTCATAGTAGATAAATTAGGTTTAGTGATTAAATAATCTGGCCTGGTAAAAGCGAGTATCTTAGGAACTGAATTCATGTGATTGTAAACTTTTATGCATGCACATGAGAAAGAACATTCTTGGTATTGCCAGAAATGAAAACTAGTGTCATTTTCTAATAAATACCTTCCTATATTATTTAAACATCATAAGCTTTTCTAAAGAAGCCTTTGAAGTAAACTGATACATTTCTTTATAAGATAATAATGCTCTGAAATTCTTCCTTACCTTATTAGAGCAGTGATGAATGGAGTATAAACCAGAGTTACTAAGAGAACCTTCATGCCTTCACTGTATTGAAAATGAAAATGCAGCTGATTTCTTTGAGCAATTGCTCTTTTATGTGTTACTGTGGTTCATTGGACGACAATCAGCTGTTGGTGAGTCAGTCAGTAGGTGAGGGTCAGGAGCTGCTTGGCAGTGCATCTGCAATGTGCTAGAGAAGTGTGGTTGTTTTGTGTAAATATTGTAACCTGTTGGGGGTGGGCAGACCCTACATTGGGATCTACCGGTAAATCATTGAACTATTTTAGTAGATGAACACATTTTCTGACACAAATTATTTTAATAGTTACTACCTAATTGCACACCGGTCCTTGAAAGCCTTATCTCCAAGTAAGTGAGCATGGATCACTTGTGACCAAATGTCTGAAGGAACACTTGTTTCTGGAGCATCCTGCCTGTTCACTGAGTTCTTTAAGAGGGTGGGCATCTCTGCAAGTTGTTATCTGAGAAATATACTGCTTTTATGGATTATGATGGATTTGAAATGTATATGGTGGTCTATGACTGTAAAGAAGTCTTCTTATTATCATAAATTTACAGAGTTTGGCATGAGATTAAAATACTTCGGTTTGCCCACAATTTTTTTTAAACATGTAATTATCTTTATGGAATGTCTATTCAGTTTTAATTGAGATTAATTTTAGATAGATGTTGGTTGGTTGCTGGTTATGGCTTTTAAACTACTTTGTTTGTACTGGATTATATTGTAATATTGTAATCATATTTTGTTTTCAGAATTCAATGTATGTTGCTTGAGCATCCTTGTGATGAAGGTGTAGTAGGAAAACAGTAAATAAATAATAAACTCAGAGCCCTGTAAAAATATGAATGTCACACAGCTAAATGACTCAATAGAGGAAACTAATTTGACCTTGTCTTACTTCAGAACCAGTGCAATCTTGTGGTAAGAATGAACTAAAATTGAGGAAAACAGGGTTCAAACCATGTCCAGCCATTAACATTAATCTAGTAATCATTCTCAGCCTTACAAGTTTATTGTTGAATAAAATATTGGCAAAGGGAAAAACTGCATATTGTGCCCTAAATAACCTAGAAGAAAGGTGGGATATGAATAAAACGAATTAGCTTCTCACCAGGTGTTAAACAATGCCTTTAATTTTCCTTACAGTCCAAGAAGCAGGTTAAACACTTGCCCTCTCATTCATCAATGCAAATTATTCCAGCAAAATATAGCCACCTCTGGTGGGATGAGAAATCATTCTGCAATTTAAATGATCCTATACCAAAAAATAATAACTCAAAAGTCTGGTCCTCATTCAGCTCTACCCCTAAGCAGATTTGCATATTTCTCAGCTGCAGGAAAAAAAAAGTTCTTTCACATGACACTATTAGAGGCCACAAAGCCTATGGTTTAATCAGTTCATCTTTGACACCCAAAGCAACGTTGTGAAGTGGCTCTCATTCTTTGCAGACAAAGAGGCAAAGACTGTTTTTCTGAAAGCTTCCATCTTTCAGAGGTAGAACAAATGTATTAATCAGTTTCCACCCCCACCCCCCACATACACACACCAAAGTCTTTCCAAAACTCATTCTCTGCAATACTTTGTTTAATGCCCTGATTTCCCTGCTGAGACTTTGGCTTTGTCAATGGTCACAAGCTGCAATCACCTAAGGTCATAGTGATCTATGTTGATAAACCAGGTTAATGGTTAAATGATAAGACAGAGCTTCCCACCTAAATTTATATTGAACATATACTGAACACTAAAGAAATGTAACAAAGCACAAATAGTTGGCTGGTGTGGGTCTTTCGGGCTGTGTGGCTGTGTTCTGGAAGTTTTGTTTCCTAACGTTTCGCCAGCACCTGTGACCGGCATCTTCAGAGTGCAGGAGCACAGACAGGAGCAGTTCTCTCTGTGCCCAGAACTGCACCTGTCTGCGCTCCTGCACTCTGAAGATGCCGGTCACAGATGCTGGCACGTTAGGAAACAAAACTTCAAGAACACGGCCACACAGCCTGGAAGACCCACACCAGCCATCATATGCCGGCCGTGAAAGCCTTCGACAATACAAAGCACAAATAAGTTGTCATATTAAATAATTAATATTTCAGATAATGAAAAGCCACATTCTGACAGGAGAATGTGACTAACTGTGCCATGCAAACTGCATTAATCCATTCCACTTCTGATCAGATGATGATTTAAAACATTTCTCCTTCCATGCTTACTACTTTTTAAATAAAATCCTACCAATGGGGACCCAGATCTGAATTAGGATCATTGTGAAATGGAGGGGAAATTAACTCCATCCCCTCGCCTAATTTTTTAACTAGCAAAGCTGATATTTAATACCTGGAAGAGACCACTTTCAGCAGGAAAATGTCACAGGGATAAAGGTTGTGTGGTCTCTGCTTTCCCACTGTGCGTTATAATCGCAAGCTTTGTTAGAGCTCCCATGCTGAATTGTGGTCATTCGAAGGCTGGGTTGGACTATAGGTTGGGGGAAGTTTGTTGTAAGTTCATCTCCCTATGACCTTCTTCCTGCTCTGTACCTTCCTCTAAGCTGCTGTTCTCTTAATCTTTCTGGCAGAGGACCATGTCAGTACTCTGTGTGACATAAAACTGAATGTGCTGCTTGCCATAAATACTTTCAACAAGCTGAGCACAGTCAACCCTGAGTATCCTGAGCTGAAGGCTAAGATGGATTGTTTACCTTTTTTACACTTACCATGCTGAATTTTTTTCTTAAATATCCCCTTCCCCCAAAAAATGTGTCCAATATTTTGTCCCTATCTTTATTAGTGATGTCACTTCATCTGTGTCATGCCACTGTGGCCTTCATATTCCTAATTAAAAAAAAAAACAGCCACACCAAAAAAAATGTTGCTCACCCCACCATAAGCATGGATTCATACCATGTGCTAAACCAAAATCAAGGAGCCATATCATAACTTAACACAATGTCTGAACCCAGCCAGACAAATGACTGGATAAACTGCTGAGATTATTGTTGACGACATTAGTGGTCATTAAGGCACGGAACACAAACCTCAAAAATGAAATTTCCTAAAGAGGAGATTCAGAAGCATTCCAAAAAACATTTGAGTTCAACTAGAACTTCACTGTGATAGTTTTACTGCCCTTTTCTATGAGAGCTGCTCCACAGGAATGTCTGTAGTTCTCATCAGCAGACACTCATTCACTTATCAGAAATATTTCAGGGCTCTTGAAAATCATGATTGTTGCTATGTAGACCATGCCTATATTTCACTGGGAAGAGGAAATGCCAGAACAGCAGAGTAAAACCCAGACAGCTTCTACATCCACAAGGTTTATTCATTGGACTCCAAAAGCCATTGCAGCTTTTAAGAATGGGCAACACTTTAAGAGCAATTATAGCCTTTCTCCCATCTGATGAGTGCCAGAAATACATCCTGGGGGACCTTGAAGAGATGCCAATTGATAAAATGTTGGATCTGAGTGGCAGGCAAGTGAGACGGTTTCCTTTGTGTGTTTGCTCTTTCAGGGAGCTGGTCAAGCTGTACCTGAGCAACAACAAGCTGAATCATCTGCCCCCTGAGCTAGAACAGTTACAGAACCTTCAGATCTTGGCACTGGATTTCAACAACTTTCACACACTACCCCGAGTGGTGTGCACCTTGAAACAGCTGTGTATCCTGTATCTGGGCAATAACAAGCTGGGAGACCTGCCCGCAGAGATGCATCAGCTCCAAAACCTCAAGACGTTATGGATCGAATCCAACTGCCTGTATCACCTGCCCAATGTGGTGTGTGAGCTGAAGCACCTGAAGACACTGCATGCTGGATCCAATGCACTGCGCTCTCTGCCCGGACAGCTACAGTATCTGAAGGAACTGCGTACTATCTGGCTCTCCAGCAACTGGCTGACCGATTTCCCACCAGTGCTTCTGCACATGCCCTTCTTGGAAGTGATTGATGTGGACTGCAACGCCATTCATGATTTCCCCAGTCTCATCCACCTGAGTGGTTTGAAATTGGTGATCTATGACCACAACCCCTGTAGAAATGCACCCAAGGTGGCGAAGGGCGTGCACAGGGTTGGGAGATGGTCAGAGGAAAGCCCTGAGCCTAGGAAGCGATCTGGAATGGACAAGGACAAAGGAATCGAAGACATCAACTCCCTTCTGCCTCCCCCTCCCCCTCTCTCCTGCAAACAGTCCAATTAAGGAGCAAGACCACATTCCTCAGCCTCCAGAGACCAGAGAATTGTTGGTGCCTACAGCCACCTCTCAGAAATGTAGAATAGGATGCTTGAGCTGGCTTTTGTTCTTGCAGGCTTGCATGAAGGTGGCATTGGCAGAATATCACTTGTTCCAGTGGTATGTATGTGTCTGTCTGCCTGCACATGCAGAGTAGCTGTGTGAACACTTGTAGCAAATGTGTAGTTGAAAATATAGTTCAGAACAGAGGCAGCAATAATGCAGCTGTAATGTTATATAACTGCTTCTTTTCCCAAGAATCCAAATGGAAGGCTAAAGCAATGCACAGATGAATCAGATGTCGGGACAGACATTTTTTATTTAACAGAATGTGGATGAATTTACTGCCTGTTTTTTTCCCCCTGTTAAATAAAATACAGCGCTAGACTCAGCATTACAGGCATTGTCTAGAAGCATTCTGAAAACATTTTGAAGCCTTTCATCCTGTTTGTAATTATTAATTAATACAAGTAAGCAACGTCTCAAACTATTTGCTATGTAAATAAGGCCTTTGGGTTGGGATTAACTGAACTCAGTCAGATCCTAAAAATGTTCTTAAGAAGAGTTATTAAAGTCTGTTTGGAAAAAGAACGGTTCAGCATTTTTCTCTCTCTCACTTTATTTAGGGTTTACCATGCTTCCATTTAATGTATTTATACCCATCACGCGTTAATTACAGTTCAGCTGAGAAATATTTAAACTTTTAAAAAAAAATGCTGTTTATGGAAAGTAAATCTCAGAAAGTAAACCTACTCTAACTCACTGCTTGACTTTCTTGTCATAGCTCTCTGTATCTAAAGCATCCAGGTCAGATGTGAATCTCATTTTTTCAGACTAGGGCAGCATTTTAACCTACCTAGGTGTGCGTATGATCTCTTGAGGATTGCAGAAAAGGGAGATAGCGAGTGACACAGTGACTTATTGGATAGGCAGAGCCAATGTTTTTCAGCAGGGGTGGGGAGGGAATGAAGGATGGTGACTTATTTTTCTTTGCAGACATGTTCACTTTTAAATGGAAACATTTTGCTACTGTAATTTGGTGGCAGGAGCTTGGCATATTTTTGAGGCTGAAAATTGAGGCCCGAGAGGCTGCAGATGGCCATGAAATGCTCATCTATTGCTGGTTTCTCTGTAGCGATTGCGTTTCCATAATTTTATGCAGCAATATTGATACACTGTGGGTATTCCAGAACCCAGCACTGTTCCTTCATAAATTAGATCATCAGTGTTAATAAATAACATGCTTTTCATCTAGGTAGGGATGGGCAACTTCAGGTATCAAGAGTAGCAACATCACAGAATAATGTGTAAGTTCACTGGAAGACCTGTTTTTTTCCAGGCTTTTTTGCGTGGCTGTTAATGGTGGGAATGGGAGGCCCCTGAGTGGCTCATGACTAATATTCCTCTCCTTAAGCCTCCAACTTAAAGAAAATGCCTGAAACCATGCCATCAAAATTGAGGAATGTGATAATCAACTTGCCCAGGGATACATGTCCACATTGCATCCATCCTTGAGGGTATAACTTCACTTCTTAGACAAGACAACTACATTAATCCATGCCTCTGTAACTTCCAGGACTGAATTGCTGCAATGTCCTCTACCTAGAAGTTTCAACTGACACAAAATGCTACTTCGTTTCTGAAAATCTACTGGGAGACATTTGTATATTTAATGTATTAGTTATTATTTATTCCTAACTCCTTTCACTCACTTTTATTTTAAAAAACCTTGCACCAGATGGGACATGCCTTGCTTGGGGACCTAGCTCTCACCTACTATTAGGTATTTTGTAAGTCTACCAAACAATTAAAAGTTACTCACTTTAAGTCAGGGTTCTAGAATTAAGGAGCTTCCTTCCCAAGAAGGGTTCGAAGCTATATATAGCAGGATGCAAAGTATGTCCAACCAGGTACTCCTCTGTGGCCATCAGTGGGTGGGGCCCAACATGGGTTCCTTGCAAATACTTAGGGCTCCCATTTCAGAATGGAGTCCTTCCAATGCGACACAAAGCCCGATGTAGCCATCATGTTGTCAGTTACATATGACACAGAAAGCTGCAGTACACCAGGACAGAACACTGACATATCAAGTTTCACAATAATTTTATGCTGATGAGCTTTTCTAGAGTGATACAAGCAAGACTCTTTCCTAGCCATGAGAGATGTCAAGAGCTGCACCTGAAATCTTATTTGCTCTGAGTTTTCATATAGCCTGCAAGAATATTTTTTCTACTTATGAAATAAATGTATTGTTCTCAGCCTTTGAAGCAGTGTCAAATATGTAATTTGTGTATTTTCTCCACCCTAAGTGCTATTCTGTTTACAAATACATTCTTAAGGTGAAAGACATCTCATTTATTTTATTCAGAAATATACTTCTGCCTGCCTGAGGATAAAAATAGCATTTTTTTCTCTTTTCTTTCAACCTCTTGCAAATCTTTCTCCAGGCTTCTAGGCTGCTTCATGTATCTTCAAATGTTGGCTAAACCTTCAAACTTCTATGCCAAATGCATCTGTTCTGACTGACACTACTATGAAACTATCATTCTGAGGGTTAAAGTTCACTCTCAATTATACATTGAAAGAAAATTTCTATAAAATGGTGTACCATTGGTATTTGACATCAGATAAATTGTCAGAGATGTATAAAGGAACCTCAAATGTTGGAAATATAATCAATGTGAAGGTATATTCTATCACTTATGGTGGACTTGTGAAAAGGCTAAGAAATACTGGAATATATGTATTTTGATTCAAAAGATTTTAAAAATAGACTTGCAATTGAAACCAGAGACTTTTCTTTTAAGTATGATGGATAAACAAATAGAAAGACAACACAGACATTTATTTCTTTATATGATAACTGTGGTGAGACTCCTATATGTGCAAAAATGGAAGGATTTACAAATACCTACTGCTGAAGAATGGATATTGAAATTAATGGAATTGGCAGAGATGGCAAAACTCACTGCTCTCCTCAAAAGACAGGGCACTGTCTCACTTTGTCTCCAATTGGAAACCACTCTTGGACTTTTTGCTTGATACTCAAAAAAATCCAACTTTGATTTTGGGATTTGCTGGTTGATGTTATACTTATAGAAGTATCTTGTACTAATTATATGTATTATCCAAACACATTGATTTTAGGAATCTTTTTTAATATTAAAAACTATTTTTTACTATGTAAACTTTTAGATATTAGAGAAAGTGATGAATATATTCTGTACCTATACCTGTACCAAGGAAAGTTGGAAGCTACTCCTTCTTTCTTCTGCCCCCTTCCCCCCTTTTTTCCCCTTCCTTTTTCTTGATTTTTCTGTATTTTAACTTTTTTTGAAAACATAATAAAAATTTATATATAAAAAAAGAAACTATCATTTGCTCCAACGAACAAATCTACCTCCAGAATTCTAAAGAAAGTGTATCAATAAAGTGAATTTGAAAGCCAAGCCCTCAAAATTTTCATGTTTTGAAAGTTGGCTTATCCGCGGATGGCACATTTTTCATGGTATTTTGGTTAAAAATTCAAGAGTCTGTGGATGGGCTTACACACAAGTATATACGGGATATACGGGTACTTTAAAAAAAGTATTACCATATATACTTGCAAATAAGCCCATCCATGGGTAAGCCGAACCCAATTTTTTGGGTGTATTTGGCAACTAAAATTCTTGGCTTATCTGTGAGTGCACATGCTAATTAGGGTCCAAATTACTTTGCACTTGCTAGTACATAAAGTAAATCTACTGCAATAGCTTGTCTTTATTAATGTAAGGACAGGCAACCTGATGCTTTCCTGGTTTTCAATTGTAACTTCTATAACTCCTTATTACTGGCCATATGGCGGAGGCTGATGGGAGCTGATGAATATTCCTAAATGCAGTACTAAACATAAAATGCAATCTTTTCATTTCAAAATAATGATACTGATCTCTGCTTATAAGCCACCTTCTACAAATGTTTTGAGTAATCTGCTTTTTCACACTTTTCCAGGTTTAAGTGCACATTCAATGGAATGATAGGAAAATAAAATATTAATATATTTCTATTTGAAATGTTTATTGTGAGTACTACACAAAAGGAACAGTGAAGGAATACAGATGTTGTACAATGAATTGGGTGTTTTTAAAAAAACAATATAAGTTAAACCAAAACACTTATGCACCAGTGCTAAACATGCCAATCCTTCTGTAATCTGCTAGAAGTACAACACAATCTGAAAACCTCTGATCCGCATGTTCTTCCTGAATGCAGAACGCTCAACAAGGGTAACGATCTGGTACTCGTTTCCTGAAAGAAGCAGCAGAATTTAGCACAAGCAGATACTAGAGGGCAGGACAGTATTTCTCTACTCAAAATGCCCAACTTAATTATAAAACTCAATTTAAGGTTTACTTAAGAAGTATTTACTCATACTACCTAGTAACACTGAATCATAAAATAAATACTGAAGCTATGTGTGCAATTTTTAAACTGTAAATCATGGGTTGACAATCAAAAATATATTTGTCCTGTTCTGGCATCCCTTCCAATCACCCTAGATCATATCACTGAATTCCAACCACCTTAGGTCATATCATCAAATGAGAGTAATTGCTGGCCTTTTTAAATCAGTTTTTAAACCACAATTGACAGACATATTGAGTCTCCACAGATTAACCCAACTAATTCTCTTCAACTCCTCCCAACAGCCAACAATTTCAGCCCATCTCTGGTGATACCACTGCATCTATGTCCTGCTCCCTGTTGCCCTCAGAGGTCAAGACAGTAATTAGAAAAACATTCTGCCTGAAAACCACTGAAACCCATTGTAAAATATTTTATTTTCAGTTAGCTCAATCCTTAAGTGCTGGAAAAGCTGCACTTTACCTTGGCGCGGCTTTAATGATGTCATCAACACGGAGAATGACTTCTGCTGCTTCAGCAGCACTGAGCAAAACCTGACGTTTCACTTGAAAGCTTTCAACGACTCCTAGACTTGCCATGTCTGCAATGGCGGCCTCTTTCATATCTTCAAGAGATTATGGAGAATTATTGACTATTACATTTTTGTTGCTGTTGCAGTTTTCAACTACACAATGAATGATTATTAAGGCCAGCCATATTATAAGCTTATGGATCTAGCTACTTGGTGAACTGGAGAGGAAGCACTTGGACATCCATTTAGAATTGAGGACTGTGTCTCTGAGTTCACAATCAGCCCAGAAATGAGACTTCAGCAGAGACATTTGAAGTTTTGTACTAAGCTTCCATAATTTTTTGCCATGGCCATGTTTCCTAGGCCTATATGAAGCCAAAGTTCAAAGCACATAGAAGATACCAAGTTGTATTTGGGATTAGTATTAGAACTGAACTCACAATATTTTCCAATGAAATTTCTACAGCAATTTAATTTGGGGGTGGGTGCAGGGAAAGAGAATATTTTAAGAGTTTCGTTTTTAAACAATGGGGTGTAAAAACCACAGTTTACCAGCAGATACCCATTGTTGTTCTTCCCACTCCTGCACTAAGACTTTATTAAAAACATAAATTTACCAAGTCCATAAGTATTTTTTCCTTCACTGTGGGCAGCTCGAAGTTGGGAAACCAGATCTGCACTATCATACCCAGCATTTTCAGCTATGATAGTTGGAAGCTGGAAAGATAAGGTCTTTGTTAAAGGAGTATTTGAAAAATAAACCTGTCACATTACCAAACAGCTACAAAAGTTAATTCACACATAAGATACCCTGCAACAAATCTCAATTTCGCTCATTCACATTTAAATATTTTCAATCACAGCTAGGCTGCTAACTGGGACACAGGATCAATTACAGTGTTACTCCGTTTCCAGACATATTACTTTTAATTTGGCCTTTTACATTATTTACTGTACATTGTTTTGATGGCTTCTTGGCAGAGAAATGGTTCAGAATATTAACCATTAATAACAAATTTGTCAAGACTCAAGGGAGAAATAACTCATCCCACAAAGCAGAAT
This sequence comes from Python bivittatus, assembly GCF_059951505.1. Lineage (NCBI taxonomy): Eukaryota > Metazoa > Chordata > Lepidosauria > Squamata > Pythonidae > Python > Python bivittatus. The sequence goes on along the minus strand of NW_028277058.1, from coordinate 20,758,220 downwards.
GCTGATTTCTTCAGAGAGTTACAATACTCTAATGATCTAAAGTTACAATACAACACTCAATAGCCAGCAAAAACAAACAAACAAAAAAAACTGGGGAGGGGAGGAAGCAAACAATAGTGCCAGTCTTTTCCATATCTTTTAGCTTTATATATTTACTTCTAATAGCATTAACTGGACAGGAGCTTACCGTACTTAGAGCCTTAGCAAAAGACTCCATTGCTAACGCTTCTTTGCCAGGGGTTCTTTTTGCAAGCTCCCACACTGCATTAGCCATTAACATCTCTGAACAGCCTGGAAATGTGAAAAACCAAACCTTAGCCAATTTGAGCAAATACCTAAGAATCTCTGCATTGAAGATAACATAGATTACAAAGTTTGAATATTCACCTCCACCATATACAGTTCTAGTATCTTTGACGGTCTGGGCAAGAACACAGAGGGCATCATGCAGAGACCTTTCAGCTTCATCTATGATTTGCTGTGTTGCACCACGTAAGACTATGGTGCAAGCTTCACCTAAGGATCAAAAAAGGGAAAGATATGTAAATTTAAAGAATCTTAAAAAAAATGTGGTTCAGAATATTAGCTGATACATAACGACTAGTTCAAAAGTTACTTGTAGCAAGCCTGACGCTCACCGTCTAACTGACTTTTACGTTACATAATAATTTCATAAATACTGTATTATTTAGGAAGACCAAATCTCAGCATATACAGCCCTTTCTGAACAGATATGGGGTGGAGCATCTAATGATTAACAGTTCTACAGAATGTGTGGCATGCACTGTCTCTTCCTTACTACTGAGCTTACCAGCTCCACTGCAGCCAACAGACCAGAAATACAATAATATGATTCATGTATGTAATGATGTAGAGGTGTTATGAAAGTATGGCTTATCAGTGTGAATTCACTGGTTCTCACACATATGATCAGGCATTAGTTTTACATTCTCTTGTTATTTTTAATTTTGGATAGCTTCCCTACTATTTTGGTCTGATCAAATACACAGTAGTAGTAGTAGCTTATAAATAATTGGAGTAGGACTGTTGTGTCCAACATTTAGTGGTTTAGGAATAACTGGAGAATAGGATTGCTTAATCCATCTTACCCATAGCAACTCCAGAGAAATGAATAAGTTTATCTTCACCAATCATGACCTCTTCAATCAGCTTGCAGCTTCCTAACTTTACTAGTTCTGGATGATCAAAAGTTGAAGCAATTTCACCACCTAAAAAATTCAAGTTCATATAAACAATTTTCACGTGTACAATAGGGAACTAAAATTTCATCTTCCCAAATTGCTAAAATACACAATTATAAAGCAAAGATGCATTCTCTTCCTAAGTATCTCTGATACCTTTATGAAGAAATGGCCACAATACAGCTACGCTACTTCTTCTTTTCCAGATTGCTATGAGGAAATCCTCTTCTATCCAAAATAGAAAAATTCTAATAACCCACTTTGATTATTTGATAATGTCCAGCATCCTCTCTGATGCTTCAATAGATTTTTTTTTTTCAACCTGAAGACCAATTTTTAAAAATGGGGCACTATGTAATTTTCCTGATGAATAACATAAAAAATCAACAAGGAATAGTGCTAAAAAGAAACTGTAGTACGACACAACTGAGAGCCAAAAAGCCTTTTGGAAAAGAGGATCTCCAATCTCTACCCACCCACCCACACTATATAACATACCTCTATTTAAGTATTCTTAAGCTCTGAGGGTTTTTTTTCAGATGTTAGGAAATAGTCTACTAATTCTTTGTTTTACTTCTCTATCCCATTTCTTCCAACTAAACTGAAAAACATTTCAAAGGTAAATAGTGAAAATCAGCCCCAGTTGTAGGATGGATACTCTTTACTTACCTGTCACAAGAGCCAGACGTTCAACTCCAGAAAAATCTGCATGTTCAATTGCCATAACTCCAGCAGCAGCAAACATCTGTTCTGGGTAGTTATAAATCAACTGCCTGCAATAGAAATGTACAGTGTACCTAATTACGTGGCAAACACCATGATTATTCTTCATCTGTTATACCTTAACAAAACCCTTCCTAATGCATGCAAAAGCAGAATAGGTAATCCAGTCTAGTACCCTCCAGATATATGGGAGTAAAAGTCCTGTAATTCTCCATCATGCTGCCTGGGAATTATCAGAGTTTTAATTCAGCACACCTGAAGGACAGTCGATTGAGCAGGCCAGTTCAGAGTGTTCTGGACTTGACAAGAATGACGAAAGCCTCTTGGAGACCATAAGCAAGAGAATCAAAAAGTTGTGGCATAAAATAAGGCCATGCAAACACTGCATTTCAAAATGCACAACTTAAAATACCAGATCTTCCTAAAATTGTTTCCAATCCCTCTGCTACCAAATTTAATTTTTGGTAACACACTGGGCATCCCTCTACACGCAGTTGAACTAGGACAGCCTTTATGAGTCAGACCAATCGTCAATATGACAAGTCCTTAGGTACTGGAAGGAGAAATTAGTCCACAAGCAACTAATGCTCAGATATGTACAGAAATTATCATTTATCATATTATTATTTTACAATATCTTTTAAATATATTTAAATTTTTAAATTATATTATCACAGCCACTGACAGACACACTCATTCAGTTTTGATTGGAGGGATGAGTGTTCCTCCAAAGTATGAATTATTTACTGACTGATCAATAAAAATAAGAAGAAAAATGTATTTGCTTTTGGACATCTATGTAATATGCTTTAAAATATAAGCACAAGTTATATGCATTAATATCAGACAGAAAATCAATGCAGAAAAGGATGCAGCATCCATAAGGAGAGGGAAGCATTAGAACAGACAACATGGCAGATATACCGTCACAATGCAAGCTCGACTCGTTATACATGCATGCAACATCAATGCATGTACAAAAGGGGTGGGACTTGGCTGCAATATTATGTCTACTATCTTGCCTATTTTGAAACTCTCCAGTAAAGCTGCCTGGGACACAATCTAACTATTATCATGCATCATGGTAATATAGTGGTTTCCAACATCTTCCTCCAGTAAACAGAAGGGTTCTTTCTGTCTTGCAGAAATTTTCCAATGCAGTGCAGCATTTCCTTTGGCAGAACAGGCAAGGATGCAAACTCTAATGATTCCCTAACATTAACTCCTCCCCTTAAAGCTGCTGCTCCAAAATAACTGGGTGCTTTTGTCCTAGAGCTGCAAAGGGAAGATAAATAATTTCTCTACTTTTACCCCAGTGAGAACATTCTGAGTGGAAGTCTATTTGGAGATACTAATAATGGAACTGAAACTCTAAATCAGTCTTTCTCAACCTCAGCAATTTTAAGATGCGTGGACCAGAATTCCTCAGCCAGCATGTCCACTCATCTTAAAGTTGATGAGGTTGACAAATACTGCTCTAAAGCATGCCAATTACATAGCAGCAAGCTTGTCAGCCACAATATAACCAAACATCCCAATTCTGTTCGGCAGGATACATACCTGTTGATAAAACAGTTTATTCCATGCTTTAGAATACGCTCAACCTTCTCCTTCATTTTCTCCTTTTCCGCTTGTTCTATTTCTGCTACCTTTGCTGTAGAATCCACTCTTACACGGGAGCCAAATATCTAAATCAAATGATAACAATGGTTAACATTAACTGTCAATTGTTTTGATTATATTAAATGTACCATGAAACTCACTTACCTTAATTTTATCAGTATCCATGCCAGTATTTGCGATAAGTATCTTTGCATTTTCAATTCTTTTGGGCTGATTAACTCCAATTTTTTTATCCAACAGAAAACCTGAAAATAGTTTGCAGGTTAAAGCAATAAATGATTAGATTAAGTGAACTGATTTAAATGTTTGATAAAATTGCAGCTTCAGTTTCTCATTAGTACATCCCTGATGACAAATATATAATCTCTTACTGAAGACTGTTTTTTCTCAACTGCCTTCCAAATGTATTGAATTTCACATATATGAATTCTGAAAGGTCCAATCTGCAGTAATGAAAACTCAAATATCTATTCCTGATAAAGTTATAGCTTTAAGAAAGGTTGGTATACATGTTTCAAATCATACAAAAGCTGAGAAATACATAAATGAAAGAAAATTAATGTTAACGGAGAACTACATAATTCTAAGGATTCCTCAAGAATAAGCTCACAAGGGACATAACACATAACCTAGCTGTCCCATATAACGTTCGACGAATATAATATCTTTACATTTTCTTTTCATGTCAAAAGAGACTGATTATCACTTAAATTCATATAATTTCCAGTTCTTCTGCTAAGCAGAACTCTCTCTAAATTCACAATCATATGAATTAAGTATCTTTAAACACATTTAGCTTACGTAAACTTGATATGCAAAGCCACATAAATGAGAAGGGAAAACATGGTTTTTATCAAGATGAATGGGCATCTTTTTTTTGCAACTTGTTAGCTCTTTACTTTCTAAAAATAAAAAAAATGCCTAAATTCATCTTATCTAATTCAGCTTATTGCATGTAATAATTCACAAATAGTTCTTCACAATATAGAACATTAACCTGTACATGGTAAACCAGACTAAAAATACATTCACAGGATCAAAATATATTGGGAGTCCTCTAAGCTTCTTAAATGAGAATAGCCTGAGGTTAATTTTAGACGTTTAATCCATCATAACTGCATCTATATAAACCAGTGTGTCACAAAGAACCACATATTCGGCTTGTGAAACTATTCAGAAAGCAACATAAACATTGCTCCTTCCAGGTATATTTCACAGCAACAAGATTAACTTCAGTAATCTGGTTCTGAATGCAAAAACAATGACAGAAGTTGCTTTTACATCTTTTCAACTAATGGTGCTATTTGGTGTCTTTGGTTAACTGGGACTTTTTCTTTAATGAGAGTCTTACAACTGAAGTCTGCAATAAGTACTGCCACGTTTTACTGCAGATACATCTTGTTCTATCATGCAATTCATTAAAATGTCTGTCAATAAATATAATAATACCTTCATCCAAGTAAGAGTCTATAAGACTTCCTCCTAACTTCTTGATGACATGAATAGCTTCCAGGTTTCCAGACCCTTTCAGCCTAAGGACAGCATCTACAGCAAGTTTTGCAAAATGCTCTTTATGATGAGTAAGCAGTTTTGAAGATAATGTTGTTTCCGCAATGTTCATTAAATCTTTATGAAACCTGGCTTCATTTTTACTGAAAAACAGAAAAACAAAACAAAACATGATCAGGATCACCAACAGAAAATCACTTCTCAGTCCCAAGCCAACCTACAAAATCTATATGTAAACAGGGAAGTCTCATTCTCCACTTTCCAAAAATGTATCAATATAACCAGTTGTTTCCAGAATGTTAAAAAAAAGCACTTTGAAACAATGGGAAAAAATAGAAAGAAATTCCAACAGAATTTCTAGAATTCCAACAGATTCCTGCTAGTGTGTCTTATCATTCTTGCACTTCGGACAGTGAAATTTAAATACATTGCTCACTGAGACAACTGAACTGAATTCACTCACAGGATATTGTTCCCAAAGGATGAACTCTGTAGTACCGAAAATCCACAAACATCAAATGTTACAAAGCTTCATCTGCTCATATTCATATACTCCTTAATTCATTGTATTTAACAGTATAGTAAATTGTTGTATCATGGAACAGATCACTTTCATAATTCTTACCGTGAATATTGAACAATCTTCTAGAGAACAAAAACATCCAGGCTACATCTACACTATGTGGTGACAGTAAGAGTTTACAGTGCAGAGGGTGGAGACAGAAATATACAGGACAAGGAAAATGGCAGCTTGCATCTGATTAATGCTTGCATTAGTTTCCACAGGCATATATACTATAGAATTCTGAACATTTTAGCCATAGTTATAGGATGTATTTTGATAGTATGCTACAGTAAAAATGCTTTGTTTCAAATCCTTTCACAAAAGCAAAGAGCAATCAATTGCTAACCATTATTTTCTACAAACCTTTCTTATTAGAAACATATTTGACCTCGACAGTTTGATACACAGATGCTGCTTTGTTTGTGGCTATACTAACCCATTATCCACAGCTGACTTCACCAAGGCTTCTCTGGCTGCTCTTGTGGCTTCTCTCCAACCAGCAATAATGGTCTGAGGATGGATTTTCCTTGCAATCAATAATTCTGCCTCCTATTAATGAAATATACATTGTTTACCTGAGCGAAATAGTTTGCTTTCATCCTGAACTTATATAAGCACATCCACTATCCTTCAGTTCTGTCGAATGCCATGTGATGTACTGAATGAAATCCAAACTTAAAAAAAAACTATTTGGATTTTTCTCTTTAATTTTTACATTTCAAAAATTACACAAAAACTAATTCTTAGTCGACAGTATCTATTTTTCCAATATAAAAATCAGTGCTACTATTTTTTACAGATGTTTTCTCCTTGGGTTATATAGTACCTATTATAAATTGTCTAGCACAGGACAACTTTTTCACATTAAAGCTTCAATGATTTAGGTGCTATTTTGAAAAAAAAGTTGAAAATTGGCTTCTCAATAGAGTTATAATTTATGATTAAAAACAAAGATATAACAACATATATTAAAACAGCAATTACTCTTAGCAATTCAGCTGCCAGAACAGTTACTGAAGTAGTTCCATCACCAACTTCATCATCTTGAACCTTGGACATATCTGTAAGAATAATATTTTTATAATTAAAATAATATTTCTTATTTGTTAGGGACCTCCACAGGAGGATATGCAGTACTTTTCATTCAGAAGGAAGAGTGCTGTTGAGTGTGCACAGAGCACACACTGCCAACTCCTTAATCTGAGCACATTTCTCCTTGGATCCTGCTACAGTTGTGGAGAACAGCTGCATGATCCTCAGCAATGACTGCAGCTGCTTTAGGAACTGCAGGCAGATGTTACACAATTACCTCCATTTACTCCAAAGCACTTTTTCCCCTTTGAATCTAGCACTTTGCACAGCCTCACTGTACAGATAACAGAAATGGCACAACGTAAGTAAAGCTATGCAGACTGTAGAATCTCCATAAGCAGAAATAAGGTATTTACCAAGCTGCTCTTGATATCATGACTAATAAAAGCAGAATTACCTAAGGCAAGATGTATGTTTAGCTTTTCTTGGCAAATAATTCTAGTTGCCTAGGAGCACAAAATCAGAGTAAGCTGATAAAGCAAAACTGAGGAAGCTACAGTTATTTTTACCAGAAGCAGAAAATCTAGAGTTTATAAACTACTAAAAAAAACAAAAAGAATATATCTAAATAATATAGTTAGACATACATACCAACCAAAACTTTAGCTGCAGGATTATCAACTCCAATTGATTTTAAGATTGTTGCCCCATCATTTGTTACTGTCACTGTCCCCTCTCTTCCAGTACTCAAAAGAATCTTGTCCTGCAAGTTCCAAATTTGTGATTATAAAACACCAGGTTCAAAATACTAACAATGACAAAAAAGTACCTTCAAAAGTTACAGAATCTTACCATGCCTTTAGGCCCCAAAGTGCTTTTAACTAGGTCTCCAATGGCAATAGCTCCAACAAAAGAGGACTATAATACAAATAGATCAATAAACATGACTTCATTCAGCATGAATTCAAGTTTTCAAAAATAAATACATTTCAACCATAATGTAGCTACAGTTACTAGAATAAACCAATGACAGACTTACTAAACGAGCTGTTTCTGCTCTCTCTTCATCAGCACCAGGCTTGAAGATGTTCACAGGTGCAAGTGACATGGATGCCTGAACAGCAAACAGTTATCAGGATGACATAAAGCACATTGCATAAATCAACTTGCAAGGTGCTTCATTAGCAACTATGGTATTTGATATGTGAATGTTAGAGCACATAACTTTTTCATGTTACAGCAACCAATTTTTAAAACAGAAGTTAAATTTTTGGAGTTCAATTAGACTAAGTATTAGAAGAATAATCCAATCTCAGCTTGTTTTCACCAATACTATTTTCCATGCATAAACTCAGTTTTTTTTATTTATATTTCCCATCCATTCATTATATTAGCCATGTTGTTTCTTACATCTTGAGTATGTTTATACAGTATACTTTGTTTTAAAGACACAATGAAAGGGATCTTTTAAAAAATCAGACTAGTGTTAGCAACATGGAGCTATTTAGAAAATGTAACAGGACTGAAATTTCCAAGAATATTACCTAAATCTCCGGAAAAGATTTCTCTCTCGGCAAGAGTGGGCTTTTCCACACAAGCAGTGTATGCGGAGCCAAAGTATTACAAGAGACACAAGGGAATCTAAGTCTGCTGTACTGGATGGAGTGCATGTTGAAATGCAGCAGGTAGCTTTTTTGTCTGTAACAACTACAGAGGGGATGCTCCAGCTTACTTCACTGATTGACGGTATGGGAATGGCAGAAAAACTCCATCGGACAGAATATATTCCAGATTACGAGTCGAAACTACACCTGCTCCTCAAATGGAAATTCGCTTCCTCAGCGGCGGTGGAGAATCAAGGCGAGCTGAGGCGGAGAGGCCCTCCGTCCGCCTTCCCTAACCCGGTTCTTCCCGGATATGCCGACTGCCATTCCCATCATCCCTAGCTAACACGGCACCGAGTCTCGCCGGCTGGGAATGATGAGAGTTGAGTCTTGCTGAGGAGAGATTAGAGCTCACGGGCCTAAGATCCCCAACCCAGCTCGCCAAGCCGAGCCCGCCCCCTGCAAGCAGTTCTGGAATCTTCCATCTCCCCTCCCGCCGAAATGGCCTACGATCCCCACCGAGAAGGCGCTGCGAACTCCTTCCTCCGCTGCAGTGAAAGACCCCCCTCCCAGCACCGCGCCAAGACTCACCATAGTGACGACGCTCTCAAGGCTGCCGCTTGAATCTTTCCAGCCGCCTCGTGTCCGGGGATACAGCCACTCGCTCGTGCCCAAGATCGGATCCAACGAGCGCCGGAAATGACGGACAGCGCCCGCTCCTCGCCTCCGGATGAGAAAGTTGCATGTCGGGAGGTGTAGTTCTGTGGCCCATATCCTTGGCTCAGCAATCGTTAGGCTCTTTGTGACCTCACAACGGTTTGACTGTGTGTGGCGGTCGCGCGAGCGCTACATTTTGCAACGCGCGCAGACGACCCCGGTTATTACGGTTGGTATTTTAGTTTCTCTCTCACAATTCCCCTTCTAGCTTCTTGTAGCACAGAAAAGAAACGACATCAGAAGTCTGTCTTATAGTACTATAGTTCTTTTAGAGAAAGAGAAAAAAATCCAGTGGTTGAAATTATCGCTGTTGTATACATATAACGCTAAACACGGGTTTAGCGCTCCTTGATTTATTCCGTGCTTAACAGCTGCCTAGGTTCACATTACGTGCTGAGCATATTGTGGATTAGCGTGTGGATATTTTAGCCTCTGAGATACGCCATACAAATATGAAACGTATTTATAAGTTTACTAAAGCAACCATTTACTAATCACAGAATCCTCAACTTTTCTCTTTCTGACTGACGTTTGGCAGTTTGTGAAAAAAGCTTTAGAGGACAGGCTGTTAGTTAATCCATTTAAACAACTTCATTAATCAAGTCCCAAGTAAGTATGGCTAAGACTGAAAGCTAAATATACTTTGGTTAATTAACTTTAAAAAAATGTTAATAAAAACTGTTAATGTATCAAGCATAACAGAAGCAATGAGATAAATCACAGCAGCTACCAAGTAAAATTTCACTTGAGAAGACTGTTGGATCAGACTAAAAGCCAGTATCTCTACTAGGTAGCATTTACCTGCCACAATAATCTATCTGGGGGAAAAAAAGTGCTATTTATGCAATTAAGCAATTAAATCTTCAACAGAGTTATAAGCCTGTCTGGAATTAGAACTTTTAATCAGGGAGACACAGCCTGATATACAGAGATAGCAGCATTAAAAAAAAAAAGTAGTATGTTCCTTTTTCTTCTTGGACATATACTGTTATTTGCTGCTCTAATGATGTAAGGTCAGAATGGTAATTTCTTCAGTTTGGCAAATGCAAAAAATACAAGTAAAGGCCCTCAGGCTGCATCAGTTACACATTCAGAAAGCATGTTCAGTACCAGCTTGTTTTTAATATGTGAATTTAGAGCCAGGAACACAGATTACATTTAATAGCAGAGGCTGGATCTCCCATGCATGAATTAAAAATGCAAATATGCTTTATATTAGCAAAATTGACAAAAGCTTCTCATAGACTGAGATTATTTCAGAGAACACATGAAAGACTTCATGTTTGAATCCTCAACAAAGTACATTCCAGTTCATAAAAAATTAGCATGGTAGTCCATTGGTTTATATAGCTCAGTATTTGACCAGAGCGTATCAGGGCTTTAGAGGACATTCTCAGCCATAGATCCCAGGCTGACACACACACCTGGGTCAGAGTATGTTTGCTGTTCCATTTTAATACAAAGCATATTCTTAGCCTTTCCCATTGAAAACCATTTTCTTCCAAATTTTAATCCAAAACAACTCAGCAAAGCAACTGTTGAGTTGGGAGTCAAATTATATAATACATCTGTATATTTTATCTGTTGGATTTATATCCCACTTTTCCTTCAGAAGCTCAAGATAAGGTACATAGCACTGATTCCTAGGTCTGGGGAGACACAAGTTGAAGTCCACCCTCAGCCACAGCAACTCCCTAGATGACTTTGTGAGTCACTCTCTTAGCCCAACCTACCTCACAGGGTTGTTGTGGGGAAAAATGTGAGGGAGCAATATGTCTGCCATCTTTACCTTCTGTACAAAAAAGATGGGATATAAATCAAATAAATAAATAGCCCCCTCTAACAACAAACCTGTTAGTACTTGAACCTGAATCTCCCTGGTAAGAACCCCAACACCCATATCACACTGGTTGTAGTCCCATTCTATGAACTGAAATAAAGCTTGGACCTACTGAAGATACCACAAATTGTTTTTAATAAAGTATTTGCTCTTTTTTGGATTTTTCTGAAGGTTTATATAATTTTGCCATTGAATGTTGTCCAAGCTTCATGTGAGTCTTAGCGAGAAGGAATATACAGTTTGATCCTTATTTTAATCAGTTTAATTAAAGGGCTAACTAGGGCCAGTTGTGTAAGTACTTATTAAACAATCAGGGCTGATTTGGCCCAGATTTTGGCTCTGCTTATCACCATGAAGTTTTTAACCACATAGATTCCAAAGACATATCATGCTCAACTTGAAAAAAATTTCTGAGGATCTTCATTAAAAGATATTTGATTCCTATCAGTCTGTTTCAAGAACATCAAGAAAAATAAAACACATTCAAGACATGTGAAAACAGCATCCCTTATATATCCAAGACACAGTGAACACTTACATAATAAAATCAATATTTTATTGCCATGCTACAGTTCTTTGTGAAGCTGGCACTGATGGGGGGACAATGCTGTCAATATTACAGAATACATTTCAAAATGGACATCATCTGATAAGTCAATGAAAAAGCAAGCTTAAATGGTAGTATATGGATGTTGAAAAACAAATACAGTGTGTTTTAGGAACAACACTGTTACTTCAAAAGAAGCCTGGAATGTTTAAAAAGAGCCACAGTGGAGGGAAAAAAGGTTAAAATAGCTCGTGAACTTTTCAAGGAGCATTTGGCAACTTTAGACTTTTTAATATATAAAATAAAATTCTAGAAAGCTACTTTCATACAAAGTTGCTATATTGATGCCTTTATGTAGGAAAACATTTTTATAATTCAAAATTAGGACATACAATTTTACAGTATTTTACAACGTAATGAAAAAGTAACATACAAATACAGATTTGGCTTTTATAGAAATGTATATTTATGCATTTCAGAAATGCATTTGTGGCACACTGGTGATTACAGGACTGTTATCTGTTTTCATATTAAGATGTCAGATCAGTAACTTCTGAAACACTGCCTACTTTTCTACCTACACAGTGGTTCCAAAGACATAACAGTAGGTGATGCTACAATGAATGGAAGTTTATGCCATAAAAATAAAAAGGCATCATACTTGCTGGTTGAGACACCCCGTAACATGGTATACCGTACAAACACTAACTCCTTTTTACAAAATGGAAGCATTTTCTTTACATTCGGTGACAATCAATGTCTTACAGGCAAGACTATCTGTATTCCTAGTTTAGCAAATAATAAGAATACAGAGTTAATATCATGAATGTATTTTTAAAGGTGAAATTAAACAAAGTTTAAGGTGTTGACATCCATTGTTAACAAAGTATAGAAATTCCTGAGTGAAGGGTCCTCTCCATTTTTAAAATCATTTATTTCACACAGAGTATTTCAAAACTCAAAGCATGAAGAGAAGCAAAATTCACAGTAATATTTAACTCCATACATATAGCAAAATGTATTTATTGTTTAACTATTTATTGAATACTCAATTTACTGAGCATTATTCTATATTATTTTTGGATCACTGCTGAAAAAGACAGACAATTCATGTTTTTTATTACATTAGTAAATTGAATCTCTGAACTATGAGAAGATTTCAATCATTCTTCCCTTTATCAGAAGGTAGTACAGTATGTGAAATTGTAAGACAATATTATTTCCACTGTTATAAATATTTATATGGCAAAGACTATGTCTCTGGAAAGTGAGAACTAAAGGAAGATGACACTTCCTAATTTGGGGCTAATTTCATCCTATTTGTCAGCAACTAGCATATATTAGAGAAATTGTCTAATTGCTCCTACACTCTTTTAAGGCTGTGTGTTTGTGTGTGTAGCCCTCTATATCATAAACTCTGTTACAGAATGTTCCAAAAGGACAGCTCACTGAGAATTATATGTTTATAAAGGCTCTGTTCCAAGACAGTTCTTTATGAACATATAGGAAGACTACATTGTGCCAAAATAATTAATAAAACTCATTCATAATGACTATTAGACATTACAAATGTATATACAAAGGTAAACTCTAGTGGCTATGACAGACAACATATATTTTACCAAATATATAATTTTAGCCTTAAAAATAACAAAAATAGTTTACATACCTTTTGCAGGTAAATGGTTAAACTTTGATTTGCAGCAATGCTTCATGGACTATAAAGACTATTTTGAGAGATCTTAACTGTCACACTCATCCTTTCACAGGAAATGCTGTGTTGATTTGGAGTAAAATTTTGAAAACAGAGAGAGGAAGGAAACTTGTGAAAGACTTTCCCTCCCTTCCCCTCCAATACCCCTACCAAATGTTATGAGGACTGATATAATCAGTTAAGACATGAAGCACCTCAAATTGGATGGACACACCTTGTG